>NC_089723.1:12914665-13024665 GCF_035083965.1 Branchiostoma lanceolatum | reverse complement strand
AAAAAATAGAATTCTTTTTGTAAGAATTGACATACAAAGACTAACGCAGAAGGTTTCTTGAATTCTCATGCTTTTCTTTGTATAAGAAAATCTTTCTGAACAAAGGAAAACAAAAAAAATAAGAAAAAAAGATTTGTGCATGTATGATGAATCCATGAATCAAGGGCTATATATCATTTGCCAATCACTAAGATATAGATCAAGAAAAATTTACACATTTATCCAGTATTAATCTTATGGTAATTGAAGATATGTTTTTATATCTTATCGCGGAGTAGCATCGTAAGTCGCTAAAAGCATCACAGCGTAATTTCTGTTCGTTGTCACAAATCAGGTTTATAATCACAACTAGTTTGTTCTAAAAATACTTGTTCGAGCAATTTAGACTGAAACGACATCTGCAGGTTAATGAATGTCGTTGTGGAAAATCAGTTGCCAAAGTATACAAACGGTTAATCTGTAATCTGCCTTGGCTTAGGCTATAGGTAATTGTCTATGCGGTAACCGGTTGTTTCGCTACATTGTCAATTCGCTACAGTCGTTTCGCTACATGGTACAAGTTGTTTCGCTATATGTATACATGGTACAGGTTGTTTCGCTACACATGAATGTTATTTGTGTAGATGATCCAAGCTTTTTGTACGCGTATTTATCTGCATATACGAAACGCCGATGTTTTAGACAATGGTTCTTCATGTTAAGCAAATTCCATGTGACGTCGAAACTTGGCTGATGGGAATAGCAAGGTACACCGGTAACATTTGCTCTGTAGTGATATACGGATAGCTAAGACAGATGTCATAATTCCTTTCATTGAAATCTAGAAATACGTACATGATTGCAGGAATACGATGTCTAATGATAATTACAGTACTGGTAGTCTAACTGGAGAAATAATATTCAAATGTAGCGAAACGAGTTGTACCCATGTAGCGAAACAACTTGTGCCATGTAGCGAGACGACTTGCCATGTAGCGAAAAGTACTGTAGCGAACTGACAATGTAGATAAACTCCCTGTAACCGTCTAAGCCTATCCCAGTCTTGATGCACAACGCAACTTGCCGACGTGAGACCTTCAAGCAATTAGTTGGCACACGTCCACAGGCTGTGCCTGCATGCTTCTTTCTATGCCAAATGTAAGCCGAGCTAGAATTTCCTTCATGTTGGAGTCTTCTGAAGAGCCGAGCCGCAACTTTCAACATCCTCCCCACGGATAGAAGAAAGTGCAAGATAATATAGGCGGCAGTCTGAACTTTGTGACTCAACACATCATATCATATCATATACGAGTACTGTGGCGTCATCCTAGGCTCACACTTCTGTACAAACATGTCCCTGGTCATTTCCAACTTTGATCTTTTTGTACAAAGGCCTGAGGATTTCCTCGGGGACTGACAATTCTAATGTAACATTTGTTGTTGCTTTTGGAAGGCGGCTAGGGAGATGTACTCGTGAATTTGGATTGCCCATTTCTTGTTCATTGATTCGACTCGCTAGAGCTGTCGGAAATTGATTTCGGGATGGCAGTGGATTACCGTAATCCCTGTTGTAAATTACTTATATACAAGTGAGCAGGCATATATATAGGATGTTAGTAAACGTTATCCTGGGTTAGATCAGAAAATGCACCTGTGGTTGGGCCACAACTTATTTCTGCAGCTCAATTATTTTATATTCATTTTATAATTCACTTCACGACTACTACTCCAACTACTACTTCTACTACTGCTACTGCTACTACTGGAACGGCTATTTCTGCTGGTAATTATCAATGATCCCTTACACCGCATCTATAGAAGAAGAACTTTATTGCGAGACAATTGTAGACGGTAAAATGTATGGCAAGAATTCTTAAACATAATACGAAATAGAAGTATAGAATAAAACATCCTAATTACTGATACAATACAATAAGGGCTTTAAGGAAATTCTTAACTTTCTGTTTTTTTTTTAAATTAATCTTAAGTTATTTCATTTTTTAAACTCGCCACTACCCTAGGCCTTGATCTCTTTCGGATGAAATATGTTCCCCGTGTATGCTTAAGATTTAGTTCTACATCATCTTGTCTCGGAAGGTCTTTAGGTTTCATCCTGATAGATATTTGGATCTTAAGCAAGCAGCGGATGTTTTGTCCTTAATGAGACGAGAGAATGACTTGAAAGATACCTCGCTCCGAAATGATGCTTCAGTGACAGTATTCTTCTTTCTTGCCTTAAATGCCCACGGTCGTGATGACGACCATTCTGGTATGATGAAGTCGTGTAAAGTGCCTTTTCTAAGGTCAAAATATTAGTGGCACGGCAGGATTCGAACCCGGGACCACATGGTTCTGAGCGGAACACGCTGCCGTTGCACAACACGACCCCATATTCCTTGTTGTGCACAACTACATGTGTATGGTTTAAAACGGCCACGTCACGTCGGCTGTTCTATTAAGGCGTCGGCCTGGGAAAGAAGCCTCGAACTGATAAAACAGCTGACGTATCTGTTGGGCATGATGAAAAAAATGTAACAGCTCTTTGCTATCATCTTAAAAATATCAATAATCTGTTCCCATCCAATGTTGTTAAACTTAAAAAGAAAATAAATGATTTTTATTGATTTTTCATATAACAAACATAAAAACATAGAAAAACAAACTGTATGGCACATAAGTCAATTAAACAGTCAATAATTAACGTATACACCATAATCTGTACAAAAATTATGTTAAACTTAAAAAAAAATGATATATCATGTGTACTCGAACTAGTATGTGCGAATTGAAAATAATTCAATTTTTCGTATTTTCTCTCTCATGGAATAGATGGTTGATATCTAGTCTCTATGTTGCTCCAGGTACCTCGTTGTCCAAGATGCCCGGACGAGGCGCTTCAACCCCCGGTGGACATCAGTCGTCATATGGGTGGTTGCCCTCGTCTTAGCTCTGCCAGGGGCCATCTTCTCCCGCACTGTCCCGTACCAACGCGAGGACTCCGTCTTCTGCGGCGTGCTGTGGCCTGTCTCCCTACAACACGTCTACAAAGGCTTCCACATCTTCTTGGTGGTGTGTGAATTCGCTGTTCCTGCCGTCATCATGAGCGTATTCTACTCCTTCGTGGTCTGTAAGGTGTGGCGGCGCCAGTTTCCGGGGCAGCACAACGCCTCTCACGCCCGCGCCCAGTCACGGTCCCGTCGAAAATCAATCCGATTATTCGCTCTTTTCATCATGTTCGTTCTCTGCTGGACTCCTTATCATATATATTCTATCCTTAGAGACTTTTACATCGGCATCTTAGCCAAAATTTCAACGAGTTTGAATCTTTTTTACATGGTCCAGGCAATTGCCATGAGTAACAGTTTGATGAACACCCTTGTGTATGTCGTGTTTAATGACAATATTACCCGTTTTCTGAAAACGTTGCCAAGGGATCTGTTTATTTCACTTCAAAAGAACTATAGGAACAAAAGCAGTCAGATGCATAGACAACACGAGTCACGTCAACGAGTTGACTACATGACAAGTATGACACCGAGAACTGCACGTAGCACTCTCGCGGTGAACACTAGAGAACACATACATTCAAGTAGAGTTTCACACGAAAATAGCATCAATCGTATGGAGATGGTATCATGTGTCTAAGTATATGCAAAGCTGACTCAAGTCAAAGACGTATAATGCTAGGGTCACATTTCCAACCCATGGCCCGGCCGGGCAGTCTTTCGGAATGTTAAGTATGATATAAAAGAAAACAAAGACACAAAACTTTTCTAAGAGCATACTATTAGGTAGTGATAATTTATTGATATAGATTTCGATTTTCCTTTTCCGCAAACAGCCCGGCCGGGCCCCAGTTAGGAAATGTGACCCTAGCATTAGTATGCATATGTGTAGGGAATAAGTATTTCATGTATATGTATCGTGGACATAAAATAGAGAGTGCCACATGATCCCATTATTATTAATATGTGGATGTATTCACTTTATTAAGTGGACTTTTAGGATGCTGATAGAGGATTCGTCGACTTCGTGACTGGCAAGTTAATCCCAGATAATGTTTCGCACAATATTCTAGGATGTGCGTTGTCGTAGATAAGGCGGAATCGGAAACTAGTACCTTAGAATACATTCAGTGACACTTAGCTGTACCCTTTGAGGAAATGAAATCGTCTCTCTTACACAGTGTGCTAATCTGGTCTTTGGCAAGGAAGTTATTAAAAAGTGATCGTATTCAACCTCCATAGATGTGCTCTGAATATCATTAAAATCATGGCAAAGGACCACGTAGTATGGTGAGGGCGTCGACTTATCAATATCTATACACATCTCCTGCTCATTGAACGTATGGTTTTCACTCATTGATATGTGAGTACATGTGGTACAAGTGTGGAGAAATAGCACAGAACAACAACAAAACTGCCACCAGACAGGATCAATACCGTCCAACAAATCGACGTTAGAAAAACATCGTATTAAGCTTGTCTTATTTAAAATCTGGAAAGTCGTACTCGGTTGAAAATAATCGTGAATTTCATTGCTTAAAAATGAAATGAAACGTTTTCTACCATACTGTAAATCGTGCAAAGCAGCTACAAAATGAGCATAAGATATGTCGGAAAACGCCAAAGTCAAAGAAGAAGATGTGAAAGAAAAAAAATTAAAATTAAGAATCAAGAATTTTGTATGCCATTTTCTGTGTGTTTTGTCATTTGTTCAACCTTCCTGACCACGTAGATTTCATATTGAAGACAACTCTCTTTTTGCCAAACTTTTTATTTTATTCACACGCTCGCATCAGTTTTGGGGTTCGCAGAGGATGTCATCCATCTAATCAAATCATCATGGCCTAATTATTGAGGGAAATCTATATTTGGAGTGTTTTCCACTAAAGGACTCAAGTACACTGAACATATGTGGTTTCTTGGTCTTGAGTCAATGAAAGTTATTTGAAACGATGTTTTATGTGTTGCAGAATATTTCGCATGTACTTCAACACGTTTACGGCATGCATTTGACTCTTGGAAATAGACATAACTCGAGTAGCTCATTTATAGAAATGGAAGCAACGTGTTAAGTAAAACATAATCCAACAAGCTATCTGCCACCAAAAATCAAGACCATAGCACGTCCAGGTCAAAAGATACAAAAACGGAAGTTCTGCTGCCGTACTAAGGTCACATACCAGGGAGCTCAAAATCGGCCTTGAATTTTGGCTTCCCAGCACCCGCCCACATACCAAATATCATCGAAATCCATCAAGAGGTTCTTGAGTTATGCTGACTACAGTAGTGCGGAAACACAAACAGACAAACAAACAGACACACACAGACACGCCCAAAACTATATCTAAATTTTTCATGGAGATAGAAATATGCATATCTTTGGTGGTTCGGTTTTACTATCTCAGAGTTTAAGATTCAGCTTTATGGGTTTATAGCGTCACAAACAATTTGTAAGACTAAATATATTCTACCCTGGGAAACCAGATCTAGACTAGGATCGGGCCACTTGCCGGTTACTTCGACGTCCCGAGGCAGTCAGCTCGCCCGATCTAAATCAATGCTACGGGAAGTTGTAGCCCCGGGCACTGTCCAGGCACGGTAGGTGACAGTGCCCGAGTCTAGGAACGGTCTGTGACAGTGCCCGAGTGTCACAAACCGTGCCTGGGGCAAAAGCACAGTTTGTGACACTCGGGCACTGTCACGAATCGTGCCTGGACACAGTCGTAAATGGCACGGTTAGGGACGGATTTTTGTTGTAGAAATTCGTGCTAAGACGTCCGAACATCCAAGACAAACGCGAAATGTATTTTAATGAGCAAGAATTACGGTGAATCTTTCTCACCCCAGCACCCCGAAAATAAAGATGGCGGGCTGCAGGAGAAAAACACGTTGGGCAGACTCCTCCCCCTCAAAACCCTAAGCTCCGCCCCAAAGCACAGTATGGGGTAAGACCCCCTGTGTGTCACGAACTGTGCTCGATTGGGCACGATTCGTGACGGTGCCTGCGTGTCACAAACTGTGCTTTTGTCCCAGGCACATGATTGAAGTCAAACCTTTTTAACCGCTCATCAAAACTTGAAGTTTGGTCAATCAGTCCGATCAATCTGACGAGTGCTCCTGAGAGTGACCTTTCTACAAAACACAGCGCAGTAGTCTGTTTATAACTACTGTACTACGCTGTGTCATTATTAGTGCACAGCATGTTTTATTCTTGAAAAAAAACACGGAATGAAGCAAACATGACCTTGCACATCCTCTTTCCATTATGGAGCAATGATCAAGGGATTACAGGGGCTAACCTTCTATATCCTAAATGTTATATGCATGTCGGGTCTTAATTTAGGTTAGAAGAATTACGATCAATTTGTTACCCAGGCAAGGAAGCTTTCATCGGTGTTGTTGCTGTGTGATTGCGTGTGTGAATTTGCGTACGTGCGTGTTTGTGCGTTTCTACGTATCATTGTCAACGTGTTTGTGTGTGAGTTTGTTTGTAATTGTTTGTATTCATGTGTGTGTTTGTGCTCGTGTGTGTATGTATGTGTGTACGTTTGCGAGCGTTTGTGTGTGTGTGTTTGTATGTGTGTGTGTGAGAGTGAGCTGTGTGTGTATGTGTATGCGTGAGTGTGTGTTTGTGTGCGTGCGTGTTTGTGCGTATGTTTTTTTCGTGACTGTGTAAACGTGTTTGTGTGTCTGACTTTGTGGACTTTGTGTGTGTGTGTGTATGTGTGTGTGTGTGTGTGTGTGTGTGTGTGTGTGTGTGTGTGTGTGTGTGTGTGTGTGTGTGTGTGTGTGTGCCACAATCTGCGCTGTGAAAGGAGAGTTTTACCTTGACAGTGCTTGGACGTTTTTTTGATAGCGGCCCTAGCGGGTGATTATCTATTCAAGTTGATGCCATGATGCCAATGTTTGGACCTTGGATTGCATTACGATGCTCTCCGACAGACGTGACGGGTTGACACCTTACTGGTCTGGGACTGCCAGACGTTTTGGCGGGCAGTAGTCGCATCCTATGCAGCTAAATATCCTCTCCCACAATGTATTTGAAATGGTTCAAGACCATGAACATTACAAGCTATAGAAAACCTAACTGGGGTTCTACCTTGGCCGTCTCACATATACTTCCTTGACCTTCCTCAAACGTAACATCGTAAGTACGTCAGAACGCTACTGGCGCTTTTGCTAAAAGCTTTACCACATTAGCTTTCTTTTAAAAACACGGCAGGCTTCTCTGTCAGAACGTCACGAGGGTTATTGCACCAAGCAACCTCAGTCTGAGAGTTTAGAAGTTAGTTTAGCTATTATAAAACTTAGCAAGCCTAGCGTACTATGCAACATAACGTTATAGTGTGTCATGCTATGTTTTATCGCACGCTAGGTTTTTTTCACTACGGTGACTCTTTGTCTATCAGTGCGTTACAAGAGATGTACGGTTATGATTTACATAGATTACTAGATATAGGAAGTCATTGGCTGGCGGCGTCGCTGCGGCCGATCGACAAAGCACTCAACTAATATTATCGACAAAAACAAATCTTTTAAACTTTGTGTGTTTCGTTATCATTTAGGTCATACTTGTACGTTTTGAATGGTATTCCCATCATAAAGTCAAGAGTAACACAAATCCAGTTTAGGACGCAGCGACGCCGCCAGCGTGCCGCGGGTCCAGTGAGAGGGGGTCTTGAGGACAATGGGAGTCACGGATAAGAGTACATAGGATTTAGGATTACCTAAACATTGTGCCACTGATGTGTTCGTGAACATTATTCCAATAATTTTTCGTTTTTTTTTAACAATGACTACGTGTAAGGTTTGCGAAATGTGACTCAATACATCTACCGACCAAGAATGGTCTAATATTCACACCTCCAGATTGTCTTCAATACAACAAGGTTTAAAGTTAAGAAATGCGACATCCTATGATACATGTATGAAAAAATTATACATAGACTATCGTCTGCAGGGATAAAACGTAATGTGCTTAGTATACGGATTGGGGTTCGTCTCAAAGGTTCAATGATTTTTCTGATCATTCCTAGTCTACAATAGACACAACTGTAAAACGTGACTGTCAAAAAGTAGGGCATATTAGAAATAGCAACAATGCCCTTGTCTTGAAGCTTGTATTGATGAATGAACGATTTGTCCAGTCTCATTATCTTGCCATGGTAGAAAGATAACCTAATCAGGATGCTTAACACGTTCCATTCAATCACAGCAACTATCCACAATGGTTCCAATTTAATTCTTGTCACAGTGTAAATGACCCGTTACATTTTGCCACGCAGTAACAGTGTATCTAAAGATAACCTTTGAACCGTAAACCTAAGGGAAAATGTAAGTAAACCGAATGTGAAGCGGAGAAGGAATATACAGAGCACTACGTCAGAATGTTGAAAAATAGAACAATAATGTCAAAACTTCAGACAGAGATGTCCACAAAATAAGGATCAGATTTAGGTGGAAAAAAATATTGTGTGATACCTCAAATGGTGCTGAATGGAAGAAAAAAGCAACCCAAAACCCCTGCGTAAATAACATGTTTTTTTTAATTGAATGGGCCTTAATGTTCTTCCACGCCCCAATAAATCGTCTATCTAAAGACAACATTTGACAGTAAAATCTAACAAAATTAAATGGACTACAGACGAAATATAAAGCATACTGAAGAGACATGACTGTTAAAGCAGACATTGACATTTTTGCTGGATGCCAACCTTGACCGTCTTGTAGATACACTTGCCTTGACCTTTCTCTGAAGGAATGCTTACAGTAAGATCACTGCTACAAGCTTGAGACTTCATGATACGAAAAGATTTAGGAAACCAGTAGGATTTATGTGTGAATGCTATAGCCCAAGAGCTGTTGTTATAAGCTTTGCTATAGGTATCACAAGTTAAAACAATCATTGTAACCGGTCATGTTTAGTGGTTAGCTCAATTCAGTCAAATGCCTCCCCAACACTATATGTTGTATGGAACGGTGGACTTTTTTTCACTCCAGCCATTCTTTGTCAATTCAAGAAATTGACGGTTATATTTCCCACAAATGGATAGGTTTTCTTCAGTAGATGGAGATAAAGAATGACATGAGATAGGCCACAATACCCGTAAACTACTGCAATACCCGCTGAAATTGCCCACCGCATTAGCCAGCATATTGTAGGTTTTACCACGTCAAAGTGAAAACGGAGAAACTACCAAAATGTTATATACAATTATGTGAAAATACGTTCTTCTATATCCTGACAAAGGATCCTTTTAGGTAGTGGGAACTGTTAGAGCCAGCTGGAGCCTAAGGCAGGCTTTATACTTCTAGTTACTTTATGGATCAGTGTCCTGTCTAGGTTGAGAGCTTTAAAGGTGGGTTAATATCCACGGCTTTGGTATTGTGATCAGGTAGCCTCCCAAACCACATAGCCTATAGTCTGATATAGCAGTCTGCAATTATTTTACAACTGTGTTGTCTTTTTTTTCAAAAAAATGGAATGATATTGAGAGAAGTAGCATTGGTGTAACGCATTTTTCATTCTTACTAGTCTCGTTGTAAGGTTTACGGATGCCATCATCATCATCATCATCATCATCATCACCGCCATCACCATCGTCATCATCATCACCATCATCATCATCATTACCACTTTTCCTAATTAATATACGTGATGATGAAAACCATGACTTTTGAATCCTGTCAGTTAATTAATCAAACCATTGCTACAAGTTTTAACTTAAAGATTAATGCTGCAAAACAGAAGACTTCGTTACTTAAGTCATTCTCTTGCTGTTAGAATGGTAGAAGAGTAGCTTTTAAAAGCTTCGTAGTTTATTATCCACAAAACTACCGTCTAAGATACGGCAGGATTATCACGATCTATTTTCTGTCAGAATGTTACAAAATTTGTCACTAGAAGCTACTCCAATTTTGGGAGTTTGGAAGTTATTACCTTTAATGTCAAGTCCTTCTCATTCTACATGTTGTATACTCCAGCCATCATTTGTCTATCAGAACGCCTGAAGAGATGTACAGTTAATAAATAAATCAGTGAGTTATGTTACCCACATAGTGATCGGGAATCCTTACAGAAATGGAAGAGGACAGGAAAAAAACCCACTTCATTTGTCCGTGAACTACCACATCATTGGCTAAACTTACACATCTTTTCACAATATCAGCTATAGGTTTCACCATGTTAAAGAAGATTTTATTTACAATGATGTAAAAATATATTCTCTTATATCCTGACAAAATTTCCTATAAGGTGGAAACTCTTAGAGGCAACTGGAGCGCCTAATATAGGATTTATTTATGTACCAAGTTGAGAGATTCTAATACTATAAAGTAGACTCATCTCCACATCTTGGCCGGCCGTTGTGATCAGAAAGCCTCCCAATCAACCCGCTAGCCTCCGTTGCAGGCCTCCCGCACGGCGATTTTTTAACTTATCGGGGCCAGTTACGGTCCCCCAATCAGATACGCACGGGGCCCTTAGCCGATACGCTCCCCAAGCAGATACCCCCCCCCCCCCCAGGAAAAGAACCTGGCCCCGATAAGTTGAAAAATCGCCGTGCGGGAGGCCTGCAACGGAGGCCACTAATCCGCGGCCCCTCCCCTGCTGTAACATAGCCTAATATGGCAGTCATTGTTTTATAATTATGCTGCCAAATGAAGGGTATTCACAACAGTAGCAATGGTGTGATGCATATTTTTCTAGCAAACTCGTCCGTGTGCTGAAAGATTAACGTTAAGATCAGAATGGGCCAGGGAAAATGTTTTTTTTTTAAATAAGGTTGCTTTCTTTGTCTGACTTAATTGGTCAAAGACAACAACTACCAGAGTTCCACGACCTCTTACCTTCACCAAGTAATTTTGTCTAATTACAATGCACAAATGATTGTAGTAGTAGTAGTAGTAGTAGTAGTAGTAGTAGTAGTAGTAGTAGTAGTAGAAGAAAATGGTTTATTGATAAAAAAAACAAATGAGAAAAAACGGCTTTGCAGTATAGAGACTGCACTGCGCCGCAGCTTGATAATGATATGCAAAGAAGTCTATTATTAGCATAATTCATGTGAATTAATTGTCTCCTCTGTTCAAATCACACATGTTACAAACATCGTATCACCTACATGTGTCACCAGTATGGATATGCCATCATTTACCACTAAGTTGTGATACAATTTTCGCATCAATTATGAAATTTAGGTCATGATTGCATTATCCACATCCAATAATGTTCCTCTGGAACCAAGTTACATATGTACTGAGTTTAGGACGTTCCTGTCATTTAGCATAATTGAAATATAGATCACCCTGATTAATTATACAAGTCTTGATTTGCATGAGTAACATACCCTTACGGTCATGGTCAAAAATCATGAAATTGCATTCATCCCTTCTAGAATTATCCAGGTTCAAAATCTGCAACTGAAACGCTCCTGCAGTTCCAAAGAAGAGCTACTAGAGGGCCCGAACGTATGTCACAAGAGCTCTCTACCGACCACAAATCATGACCATATCTTGTCCAGAACAGGCAAGAAACGGAGAGAGGGAGAAAGCAACAGTCACCTACTGCGAAGGTTTCTCGCTACACGCGCCGTGATAATGGTGCTTAGGGACAATTGGTGTCACGAACGTGAGTACAAAAGCCAGACATTGTGCCGACAGGGAAGCTTAACAAGGTTTCCGGAAATTCAAAAGATCATTTATCAATACGCTGCTAGGATGCAGTCGAGCCCTATAAAAGTCTTGATTACAAGTTCTAAAAAGTCTTGATTACAATAAAAGCTAATCTGCCACTTCAGACAGGTAATGGCAGTCTCCAATGACATTTGCTGGAGATCATGATTTGTCTGTCTCCCTCTCCTTATAAACGTATTACGGCGATGATGATCCATGTGTGCAGAGGTCTCTGTGCGCCTCAAAGGCTAGAGACAAAATAGTTACCCTATATCATCGCCCTGCATATTAGTGAACGTAGTCCTACACAGAGGAATCAACGTTGATGTGGAAAGCTCAAACTTTGAATTCGATGGATATATTTCAACGCCGTGGAAAGTGTACAATAGATCCGTTTGCAAAACGTTTTCGTGAACGGGATTTTCAGTTATCTTACTTAAGGTTCTAGCAGAAAAAAATCAGCTTATCTTTCCTTTCTTATCTTTAATTTCCTTTATATAAGACATTCTCATTCCAGGGAGGCAGTCATTGTGACCATTGCATCAATGTATTGACTGCATCCTCCGGATAAGCAAGAAATGGACGTACGTAACACTTTCATCAAAGCAGTCCTATGAGCTTTGGAAGAAGAAGATTGCGTTCGAAACAACATAAGATAACTGCATTAAAGACACAATGACAGCATCCTTTCTCCTTCTAATACATCTTGGAATCTAATTTAATCTTGCCGTGTTGCAGGCGACGGTCAGACCAAGGTTAACGAGGACCCGCGGAACAGAAAAACGAATAGACCATGATTGGATCTGCAACATTTGACCAATCAAAACTGTACAATTCTAATTTGTACGTTATGCTTCAAACAGTTTCTATAGCTTCCAAAGGGTCTGCTCATTGAAGATTTGAAGTACTTGGAACTTATAACGGATGGAACTAATGACTTTTGTTTTCTAAGCGTTTTTATTTTTACAACCAATCCAAAATATAATCTAGTAAGTAAGTAGGTAAACTGGTTTATTATACGTATACAGCATACATACAGAATGAAATACACTTTTGCAGCCCGAGGGCTAGATTAATTTGTACTGTACACAACACAAGGCTTGTAATTAAGGATTAATGACCCTCCCCGAGGTGTATATGGTGTCATAACGCCTGGCCATGTGCTATAACCACCGGATAAAACCTTTATGAGGTGGTTATAGCACATGACCAGGCGTTATGACACCATATACACCGAGGAATAGGCGGGTCATTAATGTTATCATTATATAGCCTATCCAAAGTGAATTTTCCCAGATAATATTTAATAACATTGCAATCTTGGCATGTCAACTCGTTTTTAAATCTATTCTCTTATCTATTATCATCATTCCTCCCAGCTGGGTGTCCTTCTGATTAGTCAATGCTGTGGGCGTACATTACAGGTACGGGGACAGTGCGTCAGGTAGGCCAGCTCTTAAGCCCCCCCCCCCCCTCTTACTGGACCCGCGGCACGCTGGCAGCGTCGCTGCGTCCTAAACTGGATTTGTGTTACCCTTGACTTTATAATGGGAATAACATTCAAAACGTACAAGTATGACCAAAAAGACAACAAAACACGCGAAGCTTAAAAACATCGTTTTTTGTCGATGAAATTCGTTTAAGTGCTTTGTTAATTCGATCGGCCGCAGCGACGCCGCCATCGTGCCGCGGGTCAAGTGAGAAGGGGGGGTAATTAGGACGAGACTCGATTTTTCACCGGCGCGGCTGACCGAGTCTGTTTCGATTATGTCCCAGTTTTGAAGGAGCTTCTGGGGGTTTCCACCCATAAATAAGTGTTTGTCGCTAACGGCCGCAGTTACGACCATCTTTACTGGGCCTAAGCTTAAACTCTGAAAATGAATCATGGATAGTTTACTTACGACAATAAACCAATTGTTTGCGGTTGAAAAGTTCTTTCAAACGTACTCCAGTGGGCAATATTTTTGCACATCATACAGTGATATCTGGTGACATACTCGCCGCGGTGTGGTCCCAAATACGCAATCCAAGTCTCTCTGGGACCACAGCAATTAGACCGCATTGACGCACCCGCCTTTCAAGTCGTTTTTCGCACGTCATAAACGTAATCATTGAAATATGATTGTAATCTCGATCACTGCGCTCATTCAGAGAGAAAACTACTGGTACCATAATCATCAAAGACAAGCGGTTATCAAAAGATCTTCTGAAGTCGAAGCTAATTGCCCCTGACGGTTATCCATGGGCTTTGATTTGACGCAGAACGATTTGATAGTTCGCGTAACGTGTCACTATTATATGTATTTATAGATACACAGACAGAGGGCTGATAGAGATGGAAAGAGAGAGAGAGAGAGAGAGAGATAGACAGATATATGGACGGATAGACATGTTATCAGTGTCGAACAGAAATTTGTCTTTTTGGTCCTTTAGCGGTAGCCGCCTCAATGAAAAGAGGGATAAAGTAGTCTAGTCCGTTTGAAGAATTCGTTAACGGGTTTAGCATGTCAATAGAGTCTTCTTCTTCCTAATATTTATTACTTGAGTCCAGCGCTGGGTCTGCAAGGTGAGAAGAGTGCTCCCATGTATCATACTGATCAATAACTAAAGGTGGCAAGTACTGCCCTTAGTGCAGACAAAAAATGGTCGCTCGGGCGATGAAAGACATCGGCAGGTTTGAATGAGCCTTGTTCGAGACGCCCTAAAAGCCCTTCTCACATGGACAGACACATGAAGACTTTCTTTAAGCAGATTTACATGGTGAAAGAACCGTGTGCAGTGTACTTTAATGCAGTTTTCATGTCTGGAGAAACATCTTACGGTTACATAATTCGGATCTTAAACCTGCGTTTCAAACTAGTATGACTTCTTATGCCCGAGTCGACGATTGATATATAGCCAAAGATAGACTTCACTTTAATCTGGACTACTGAAGAGACTTATTCACTCTCGACTGATGTTGCATTAGTGCGGGAAGACCGCACGGACATTAATCTCAAGACGCCGGTCTCAATCTGCTCACTTTGGTATGTATGGACATAAATCTTACAGTACACATCTTTATCGGGGTGTCCCTGTGGTGCAGTGGTCTAGTCTGCGCTTCTGTTGCTAGCCACGTCTGGTTCAAAACTTGGACCAGAAGGTCCGGGAGTTCAAGCTCCGGGTAGGACACCTCTGGACAAGAGGTGCGTTGAGTCGTACCAAAGACTTTATAAAAATGGTACATACTTCTGAAACAGTATGCAAGTTAAACACACTCCACTGCCAGTGGACTAGCCCCCTGCTGCAGTGATTGCACCACAGTGTGGCCCAGGGCTATGAAACGGGGATAAGCACCGCCTTATACACCTTATTGTGTGGGAGGATTTTAACTTAACACATCTTTATCAATCAATACGTTTGAAGTAATATTGAGAGTTTCGGTCGCCCCATGGTCACTCGACGGTCACCGTCGAGTCGTAGGGCCCTGTCACACTTGTGCGTATATTCAAGTGCGCATGAGTTCCGCAGTAACATTTTTTTGGTTGAAGTAAATTTTGCCGGGAGGAAGTTGTTTTCTACTTTGACCCATCGTTGTGCAGTCTGGTTATCAAACCAAAGAAATTACTTCTTCGTCTGCAAACTTAACCTCAACCAGAAACATTTTAATACGCAACTCATGCGGGCTTGTATATTCGAACAAGTGTGACAGGGGCTTTACTAATATCAATGCATAACATGTGCAATTATTGCGATAGAAATGTTGCGATAGAAATGTCTATGTGCAAAATTAAAACATATACTAGAAAGGCAACATTTGCGAGCAAATACAGCATGTTTAGCCATACTCCCCGCCATGCAAAAAATGGACTGTCCCAAAATAACAATGGACCATTCTAAAATACTTCCACTAAAAAAAATGGATCACCCCAGTATACATTTTGGGTTGAAAATAACGAAACGAAAAAATTGTTTATTTCAAAAATCGTTTTGAAAGGCTGTATGCCAAACATTTGAATGAGGGCCTGTGTACAAGACCAAGGCAGACACATGCCAAATTTTGCATTATTTTGGTTTAAAGGCATCCAAAGCATTTTATGAGCCTTGAAACTTGAATAAAAAACACCAATTTCTAGTCATTTCTACACATAGTAAGTTTCAATAACACCATACCATGACATATCGACATCAAAAGAGCAATGATACGATGTCGTTGTGTGGTGAGAACTGATAGAAAATCCAAGCCCTTATAGACTGATCCTGACTGTCCATCACAATTACCGGTTCGACCAATTAGAGATTGACTGCATGTTCGTCAAATATTTGCATTCTTATGTTTTGATTTTGCATTTCTACGTTTTGACAGAGGTGGGCGGGGCTATTGTATCGGTCTATCTACACTAGGCGCGTGAAAATAAAAGATCACAATGTAGCTTATTTTTGTGCCGCTTTTGAGCACTTTTGATAAGAAATCCGCACGCAAATGTGGTAAACAGTGGCATTAGATGTCAATTTCATAAAGATTACAGCAACTAGAATATTTCTAGTTTTCAAGCCTCATAAATTGCTCTGGGTGCCTTTAATGCATAGGAACTGGAGATGTGTATCTTTGTTCAAAAAAGAGTGAACAAAGCCATGTTAGCACATGTCTTACACATTCCCATACCACATTTGGTATGAATACTATCACACCTGCGCCAGAAATGCAAGATAAATAGATTAACTAAATTGGCCAATCAGGTGGTCGCAAGGCTTACAGGCAGGCCAGGTGCACTTGGGGTCACTGGCCTTTAGGTTGTGTTGGCAACACCATATATGGTCATATGAGGAAAATGTTCAAATGTTCTCCCCAAAATACCCTGCAAAATCGTATTTTGAAGTGATGTATGCCAAAAGTGTGATTGGCGTTCTTTGAATAGTTGTTCAATGATCCCCCATGGCAAATTTCAGGTCATTTGGATGTATTTCCAGAGCACAGGAGGCCAAAATGTACGTTTTTGGTAAGAAAAACTCCAATGAAATCACTTTAAAGGTCAATATCGAAAAAAAATGGGGAAAAAAATGCTGGGGGTATTTGCCTACACTACCTTTGTACCAAATTTCAGGTAAAATGGGTCAAAAAATGACAGAAATGAATCGATTTGAAGATTTGACAGGAGATAGAGAAGAAACCTGAGTAAAAACAATATGTTAAGCCATACTAGGTATGGCTAGCCATAATTACGTATTACCTTGAGCCGTGCACTGGCAGTTTATTTCATAGACGCTCTGAAGGCTTTATCGAAAGTGACTTGCAAAATCATGATGGATTGTTTTGATTAAGAAAGGGGCTGGTGGTTAAATAATTTATTAAGTTTGGTGGTATATATGTGCATATATCTAGACAAAGAAAACCGTTTTAACATTTTCGTCATATATACTATCCTAAGAAAAACCTTTCAAGGCCAACAGTGTTTTATAAATCATTCAGAAATTAGCAAGAGGTAAAAGACAATATTACAAAGTACAACATGTAGAAGGTGTGAAAAATAGCTCAAATAAAAGTATCTCATTTTGCCAATGGATATCATTCATGGCTAATTTAAGCTTTACCCGAAGAAGGTAAGTTGATTAACTAAATTGGTTGGTGCCACTAGAAATGGAGATGATGCGTCATTTTCCTAGTTCCACAAAACTCTTCGTTATCTTTCCAAGCGGTCTGCATTCAGATCCGATCAGATTTATATGCTTTCGATTCGATGTAACGTTATTAATCAAATACAATAAGAGTAATATGAACAAGGCTAGAATGAATTCTATGGATATGTTTTCCATGTCAAATACGATAACAACTTTTTTTCGCCGAGTCTTTAGATAAATATGGGATCGTAATCAACCAGGTACTTAAGTTTTTTTCTTGGAAAATTAGGACTTAAAAACATGAATCATACTAGCCATGACTTATACTGTAGCTCAGTAACTGACCAAAACTGCCTACCGTCTCCTGAGACGGAAAGAGCCGAAGAAGACACGTATACTAGCCAATATTCAGCGTGCGTCCCTGTAAATCAGTCTGGACACATGCTGTCCCTCGTAATCCGTTACAAGCCGACTTGACCTGCTGTAATATGATGACATATAATTTATCTGGCAGGTTAGGCAGCGCTTACATGGGGTCAATACAAGACTGCAGATACATTTTATTCGCATCATTGAACAGAGACTTGTTTAACGATTAAGCGGGGTCATGATTTAGACATGGGAAAGGCTAAGAACACCAACAGTCTTTGAATTCTGTGCGAAAACCTACAGTCAGCGTGGTAATCCTATATCTTTCCATTTGTGGCTGGATGAATAAGATGGTTCAAAATCGATATCTGTATAAAACATTTGCCGCAGACGGTTGCTGTAAAGGATGGGTTTCAGTTCACCCCAGCCCCCTCTCATAACTCCTCCCTCTGCGCTCATCTTTCAGGATAGCATGGAGACATCCCATGTCACCTGGTGACCGTTACATCACAATGCATGGTTTGGTACACATTTGACAACTTCAAGACATTAGGACTTCTCTAAATTCAATCCTTATCCCGTTGGTAAACTTGCTTTCAGACGTCCCTGTAGCTTTTAAATAAGTGCTAAACTATAGAAGGGACTGTTATTTTCCACTAGATTATGTATCAATGAATACATAATCAGCCGACTTTTTACAAAATCCCGCTTGTGGTGAATTACACAAGGTGTGTTTTGTACAATAATGTGTAACTCACTAAACCCGTGCAGACCCTACCCATGTATTCCCTATACGTATACTCACTTCCTTCATCGTAAATATTTTTGGCATAAATGACTCGATGTGATCGATGTTTTATATACTGACAAGAACGATCAAAGTAGTACACTAATAGAAGTTATTTGCCTCCAAGGACTGTGGATGATATATGGCTGTGATGTGAAGTACAGTTTCAACATACATGGCATTAAACTCCATATTAAACATTCCATAGCTCACACTTGCAAATCTCGCTGTGAGACCTCTAAACCAATGCTAACAACTGTTTCCTCCATATCTCATACATTGATGAAAGATGTAGTAATCTGTAACAGGTCTAACCATCACATTTCAGGCATGCTCTAGTACCATTATGACAACACCACAACATAAAAAAGATCTAAACATGAAATAGATAAATTGCAATAAGAAGAAAATGAAAAGCATCTCTTTCTCTCCTATACACCCTGCTGATCCAATTGATGCTGGCCTTTTGCGGCAATATGAGTCGGCAAGTTCCGGAGTTCCGTGGAGCCTCGAAGAAGGGTTTTTTTTAGAACAGGTTAAGATCAAAGCGCGTGCAAATGTTATTCATAAAAATAAGTCGGTGTTAGGACGGATGTTCAGATTTTGTTGCGTGAAACATCCTCTCCTTTATACAAATTCACAAAGGAACCTGTAGTCAACAGGATGTGGTCGGAGAATAGAGCTTTATTTTGAAACAGGATACAAACTTCGACGGGTAGCAATGGCTTTGCCTGTAGATGGCCGCTACCTTAAGTTGTGCCTTTCACGATTCTTCAACGAGGCGTTTTAAATGTGAATCGGCTCAATTATTAGAATTTTGGAGAGAACATAGTGCTCCCTCGGGCACCCACTACAAGCGCAGACTTACAGCACGGATGTTTCATAACTGGTCTATCGATGTTGTCGGAATAAAGCCGACAGGTTTGAGATAAGATCTCAGTCTTCCTTACGAGGCTATTCATGATTTGCCAAGTGACGCCAATACTAGTGATGAATACGTTGCGTCATCTGACAACAGTGGATTCGTCATCCAGTCTGCACTTCTTTCAATGGACGCAAGGGAATTCGTTGATAAGGAAGGCTGGCAAGCTGTCAGAGAACTAAAGCCGCGGCCAAGAAAGAGAGTGGTCCTGTTGAGGTCGCTGTCAGCAACTTCGCAATTCGCTCATCAAATATCCTACGTCGACAGGTGCGGTTCCAGAGCTTTCACAAAAAGAACGTCGGTCCATTCCCGCTCCCTGCGAGGGTACGGTGTAACACTCAGTACTTCTCTGGGATCACAAGAATATGAGCGCGTCCGTTCCGAAGGACAGAAGTCTAAACATCTCTATGGGTGATTTCTTCCCTGACTTTGACATGGATGTCCTGATCGAGGCCTACCGAGCCTTACTGCGCACCAACGACACCGACTCATCGGCAGTCTATCGCAACTTCGTCCGCACGACGATTGAAGAAGATCCGCCAGGTTCAGTGGATGGCGCGGTGGTGGTTATCGGAACTCTCTACAGCCTCATCATGCTGGTGTGCGGCATCGGGAACCTCCTGTTCCTCTTCGTGCTGCTTTACTACAAGCAGACCCGCAGCACCACCAACCTCCTCATCGGTAACCTGACTCTGTCTGACTTTCTCGTAGCCATGATATGTCTTCCGTTCAACATGGACTACCATGTCATCCATAGCGAACAGTGGCTCTTTGGACCAGCAATGTGTGCCGTGGTCAACTTCTTGACCTTTGTGTCCCTTTATGTGTCCACTCACGCCCTGCTGGCCATTGCTATTGACCGGTGAGTACAACAAATACGTTGTTTTTTTTTACAAATTTATTCTTAGTAAAACTGTTTTCAATGAAAGACTCATTGGTATGTATTTATGCCAAAATTGAGTGAAGATTTTGATTTTTGTATGGGGGTGTCCCTGTGGTGAAGTGGTCTGCGCTTCTGTAACTAGCCATATCTGGTTCAAATTACTTGGACCAGAAGGACCGGGCTTCAAGTCCCGGGTAGGACACCTCTGGACAAGAGGCACATGGAGTCATACCAAAGACTTTAAAAAAATGGTACATACTTTTGAAACAGTATGCAAGTTAAACACACTCCACTGCCAATGGACTAGCCCCCTGCTGCAGTGATTGCACCTCAGTGTGGCTCAGGGCTATGAAACGGAGATGGGCACCGCCCTATACACCTTATGGTGTGGGAGGAATTTAATTGACCAACGCAGGGCTTACCAAAACTTGGTTAACTCAACTCAGCGTAGACACATGCATTGCTTCATCAAGATACAATGTCCATAACTCAACAATTATTAATAATTACACTGCATTGGCTTCAAGGCCAGCATCATCAACGTTGCCTTCATTAAGCGTGCCATTAAGGGAATTATATGATATGATGAATGGTATTGGTAATAGCATGTACATATGCATATCGAACTACCAGAGCTCCACCCGTGTGACTTCCACTAGTCTACTTAACCTAGCTTTGGTTAGGGACGTCCCTGGGCCGTAAAATGGAGGTCCCATGGTCGAGGAGAGCCACACGTTACAGAACCCACAATTGACAAAGTAGGGGTCCATCCCTGTGTGAGTGGATCAAATAATGAAAACCGAACATGCCACTTGTACTCTTCAGTACAAACCTGGTGTGTTATGCCATGAGGTAGTTTACCGGGTATGCAATCATGACAAAGACAAGCAACCGTTCCAAATTTCTGGTGAAGTATGATAGTTGCCATAACATCCAGAAACGTAATGGTCTATATGTCATTGCTTGTTGAAATTAACGACCGAGAGATGCATGATTTATTCCCAGGATGGTTATAGATAACTTTCTGTGTTAAAGAAATGGGTATGAAGCCTCCATGTCCACTTGAGCGACCAAAAGTGGATTTGTGGGACCCTTGATACATAAATGGAGTATTAGGCACGATGCAAAAGTTTGGTCTAAATGACAACAAAACACACAAAACGTCTATAAAATTCCCTGCGGGATGTCAAATGTTTGATCGCCCATAAGTCTGAGCCTGGGAAAGGGAGTGGGTTTTCATACCTAGTACCTCTGCGGTAATTTGACAGGTGATATGGAAGGGTGATCGACAGCATATATGGCTTAGAGCAGTAGATTTGGACGTCAAACGCGAGTATTGCAGATTATTTCTAGATGATACACCAACACCAAGGAACATTGTTCCTGATTTATTGGACATTTTCGATTTCCTTTGTTGATAATCGCCAATGCACTAAATTCTGCCCACAATAGGTTTCTGGTAGCAAAGACCGGTTTGCAATCATGTTGTCCTTGCGCTGCAGATTGAACAGCCTGATCAAAGAGGCCATTACCGTTACCACTACGCACTTGCTAACTCCTGCAGTCAATATCAGCTTTAGAGTGAGCTAATTACTCACATGAAATAACATTTCAAATTACATTTGGAGGGATGAAAATATTTACTTGCCGTGGATACCTCCTTGAAAAATATTACTTTGAGAACTAGAACTAGAGGTCTTGCATTTTAATATGTTTTACCGGACAACTTAAGACATAGCTACAAGTGATATTATGCACCATCTGACAAATACGTAGTTGCGAACAAAATTGATCCGACGGTAGCAACGGTACTCTATTGTAGTAGAAATGACTCAGGAAATTACTGTCAATTTTGACACTGTGCCGAAACCTCATAACATTCCACAGATCTGTTTGACGTTTTGCGTATAGATAATCGACAGTGCTCTAAATTCTGCATTTCTTACAATAAGTTCGTGTAAACCAGGCTAGACAATTTTCGATCATACGAACATGGCTCAGTGAGCGCCATTACCGATGGGCAGCCACAAACACGCAAACCCCGACAGCCAAGATCGTTTTAAGGCTAATAATTTTAAGATGGCATCTTTTGGTATTATGTCATCATTTTTCAAAATTACACTTCGGATTTTGTATGCAGTTGCTTTCATGATAACTGAAATTAGAGGATGATTTTGCCATTGCGTCAAAAGCTACGTAAAAATAAAAACCAGGGCATTTCCAGGACGAAAGGAACATACAAAAACTGTTATATATATATATATGATTGAATTTTTCCTCATTGATTATGCAGTCGTCTTATTTTGCATAAGTTGCATTTTATCATAATTATCTCTCACCAAGCTACCCACAAAGAATGGAAATTATATATAGTCTTCCTGTCAGCAGTCGCTATAGACTTCGTGCGGAGGTATACATTTTACAGCTGAAAAGATTGAAAACCAACTTCTAGAATGGGGAATTCCTCCCAAAGGCAACTGGGATTCGTTGTGATTGCACCTGGCGATCAGGGCATGCCCGGCCGCCCTTACAACATGTCATCGTTAGTAATTATTTCAGAGACGTGCGATTCTACCTAACTTATTTAATGATGATATCAAACCAAATATGAATCAAATCAAATATTAAATCAAATGAGCATCAAGTCAAATATTAAATTGAAATTGAAAATGAATTAGATATGATCTAATGATCTAAGCATGAAATTTGATCTTATGCATCTTTATACTACCATATATAAGCCGTTAGGGAAGACTTCAAATATGCAATTTACACTGTAAGAAGCTGTGTGAAATGAACACCAATGCTACTATTTTTAGAGAACTAACGAACTTAATCAACATTCCCATGAATAAATCAGAATTAGATTATGCAATTCGGCTGGATACCTTGGACATCATCGAGAACGGCTTTTGAAACACATTCTACGTTTGCTATGGCCGTATATATGTTCTTCGTCTCCTTCGTTTAGTCGTTTGAGTGTAATATAACCAGGTGCTTTCGCGCCGCGTGCCTGCGAAGCTGGCGTGTTACGCCGAAAGGCGGTTATACCGGCTGTATAGATCCAGAGCCAGGACGTTGTTTGAGCGGCCGGATGAAATAAGCCATCACTGCAGTGGATCACCGCACACTTTCCAACCCTTACAGCCAAGATCGATTTAAGACAGAGCAGGCTAATTTCTCACATGGAACGACTTTTTGGATCACATCTTTAGGTATTCCCCGGGGTAACACTTTGGCCGCGGTTTGCAGTTGCTTCATTAGAACCATAATTAGAGGATTTGCCTTTTAAGATACGCTTTGACTTGGAAGCCTCATATATAGTTAGTAGAACTAGACAACGTCTGATGGAGGTTATGAACGCATTTGAGCCAACTGCAGGTGCACTCTACTGGACGAGACTGCAAATTGCTGTCTTCCTGTCAGTATTTGCTTATCATAGACATCGCCATGCCTGCTATCTTATTTTCACTGCTGAGGAAATTGAAGAGTTACTTTTTCAATCGGGAATGCTGTGTAGGGCGCTAGGGACTTAATGTCCTTCCCTTCAGGCAAGCTGCACTTGTTGGTGTGATTACAATGTACCGTCACTGGGAGTCGAACCGCCCTTTCAACATCGAAGTTGCCATAAAATTCGAATCAGATGTAACATAACCTACTTTATGTTATATACCTACTCTATGTCATAACTATCCGTATCACATGAGGTTCTAGAGTTGCATCACATGGGCTTCCATAGAATATTTCGAATGCATTTCGAAAGCGCCGGTTGCGCCGCCGTCGAAAATTCGAATACCGGATTCGGAGGTTGGAATCAATGTTGTTACGGTTTTTTGTTCGAGGACACAAAACTCCCTCAACTACTAGTGCATTCCTCATTGAAATGTATGTTTTTTCGGGTGGGTATGACATAAATAAAATACAGCACGGTGTATTCCGCATCACCCTCGGTCCCAGCCCTCCCGCAGTTCGGATTCACATCATCCAGAACTGCTTGTGAACAACATTCCACCTTTCGTAGGGCCATGACTATTTGCTTTCCCTCCTTTAATTGTTTATTTTCCTCGCTGATGTCGAAAATTGACATTGCACAAAAGTCTGTCTCCCTACGATGGGTTTCTTGCAGACAAGTTTGTGTCCATATCAACCTCACTCAGGTTACAATATGATCAAAGAACTGCCGCTAATACCCATGTAGCACCACACACTTGCCAACCCGTACAGTCAAGATCGTTTTAAAGCAGAATTTGCTAATTGAAAACCCTCTCGGTGACTTGGAATTGACTCTATCGCCTTTTAGATTGCATCTTTTTGATTAATGTAAAACATTTCAAGGTTACATTTTGGCTGTGATTCCCCTTAATGAGGATCATAATTAAAGGGTTCGGATGGTAAGTTGAAGCCTCATACATAGTTATGAGAACAGTAAGCAGTTATTATTCACTCTACTGGAAGAGGAAAAAAATTACTGTCTTCCTGTCAGAAGTCACTTCAAGACAGTTTGCGGAAACCTGCCATCTAGTTGTCACTTCTTGAGGAAATTGAAGATCAGCCTCTTGAATCAGGAATTCTGTGTTGGGTACAGATTCAATCTACAGGTAAACAACACTCAGAATAGTCAGAAAACTTTATTGCACAATAGTTGTTCACGTTAATTCTTTTACATTAACATAATACAAAATAGTAGTATAGAATAAAACTTAACATCCTAATTACTAATACAATACAATATGGGCTAGCATACGTCTTTGATATAGCGTTATAATCGAGTGGGGTTAATCATTAGCTTCGGTATTTTTTCTAATGATAAAGCAGTCGTTTAAATATGTACCTATTTTTGCATTGTGTGGATTGTTGCATTTAAATATACACTCAGCACCAAAAAGTTTGGAAACTTAACTTTGGTGGATCATATCTCTGTTAACTCTTGATCAATTTCAATGATTTATATATCATTACAAAGCTTGTGTGATTTTCTTTTCCATGATACCAAACTGAATATGGTTGTAAATTAATGCAACGAGCACCAAACCTGCTTATGCGAGCAGGTCACATAAAAAAGTGCCCAGATTACCCTACTAATGTCAAACGCTCAGTTCAGTATTTTTTTCTTCTGCTGGTAGCACGTGGCTTTTGTACGACGGCAATATGAATCTTAAATCAACAAAACACATTGATGTGAAAGCCAAGGATAGTCTTCATCCAAAAAAAATGCGTAAAGGAGCCTCGGTTATGATGAAGGTGGCTTAATACTGAGTACACAAGCCATGCACTGTCACCACAGCCCGGCACATCCTCCTCATGCTTGTCACCAGGTTTGTTACGCGGCCCCTGGCTATTCTTCCACAATGAGTCGTCGCAGGTCGACCAGTGTTGTTCTGTTGATCATTCTTGCATGCACAGCTCGCCCAAGCTGATCATTGATCACAGAGTCTGAGACTGTGTTTAATTGTGTTGAGATCTGGAATGCAGAAGGGTCATTCTATCCTCTGTATTCCTGCATCCTGGAGGTGGTCTGAAATGACTCATTCTGTATGGACGTGCACCATCATCTTGAAGATCTTGCATATTGCAGATCTTGGAAATGCGAGTGGATTGAAAAAGGTGTCTCTATGTCTTGACACATCGATTTTGCTTAGGATGATTAGCCTGGTTTTTCCTCTGGCAGTTAACGTTGTACTGCCCCACACCATGACACTGACTCCAACAAACAAACAAACAAACAGTCAGTCTATCTGTGCAACAGTCAGCGTAGGTTCTCCTTCCACACTTTCCTTTACCCATCCAACAGTCTAAATAAATCTACTCTTATCTGTAGCTTTGAACATAACATTCATCCAAACACTGTTCCATTCACGATGTGGACAACACCACCACAAATGGGTTTGGCGCTGCGCTGAGTGTTTGACACTAGCATGGAAATTTGGGCCCTTTGTTTCTACAACCCACTCGCGTAAACAGGCCTAGTGCTCGCTCCATGAGATTGCAATAATAATGAGTTGAGTATCATAGGAAAGTAAATTACACAGGCTTTTCAACGATATGTAATGCATTGAAATTGATCAAGAAACAACGGAAATATGATCAACCAAAGTAAAGTTTCCAAACTTTTTGTGCGTAGTTTATATTCCAAACAGTCGGTAACATCGAGACTCTTAAAACATGCTGTTGTGATTTCACAACACCCTCACTGGATGTTAACCTCCCTTACAACATTAAGATACTAAACGTATTTCAGAGAGAGGTTTTATTTCTTCTTCCTCTTCTATCGGCCTGTAACAGCCGGGACCAGACAAGCCCATATTTCACTCCACATTGTCCTAACAAGCCTAATTTTTCGAAGTGTTCATATTCAATTCCAGTGCTTCTAACTAAAGTGTCAGTCAAAGTCAAACTTCTGTAATGCACTCGACCTCTTGGTTTCCATAGGAGGACGTCCAGGTTTTATCTCACCTGTGGTGTAGAGAATTTAAGCATTAGATATTGCCTTGTGCATTCTTATGTTAAAGTAAGACTTTCACAATGCAATTTACAGTTCAGAAGCCGTGTATAATTAGCACAAATAGGCATAGTGGTGCGGATCGGTCCGGCCAGACCGGTTCCGGACTTGTAAAACGTTTAGGTTCAAGTCCAAAAAAACCTAAACGTCTGGAAACAAGTCCGGACTTGAAAAAAAAATTCTCTCACTCATACACTCCTTTTTGTTTTAAACCATCTTAAACCTTCCTTAAATCGTGAAATTTGCACTAGAAAAATATTAAAACATTGCTGTTTTTGTGTTTATAACTGAACTTTTGTGTTAATTACTGACTGTATATAATTCCGTATATATAGTTTTCAAATTAGGTGTAAAATACCTGCCAATATGCAATTTTACATGTAACACGAAAAAATATTCCAAAATTATTGTTCAGGTCCGGACTTTCAAGTCCGGACCTGAACCTAAACCTCTGGACTCGAGTCCGAACCTAAACCTTAACTCGGGTTTAGATCCACACCACTAAATAGGCATATTCGTCTGAATCGAAATAATCAATTATAGTTGACATAAACATTTAAATTAGAGACATCTTCTTTACTCGATACATTGGATATCATTTCAAACGGATCGTAAACAATGTTTATGCTTGGTAGGGATATGGCGTCGTGACCCTAGATCACTCGTTCTTAATTTTCAGCATAAACAATACTTCCGTTTTCTTCTCAATCTCTCGTATGTATCCATTGGCCATCCTTATGATGCAGCTGCCGTGCGTGACTTTGCAGTAAAAAAAGCGAAATATCAGTCATTTGTGACTATTGTCAGCTGAAAAGTTCAACTTCGTTAGTAGAAATAATTCTGAACCAAATTCAAGCTGCAATTTCCAACACAAAAACGACCCAAAATTTCAACTAAGTTGCGACTTCAGTTGTTGTGAAGGAATGAGTAGTACACCGCTTCTGTGACGTCATTTTATGCAGATAGAACACACAGGTAGTAGTGACTAATGTCATTACTATCGAACATCAATCTTTCATGCCTAACGTTACTAGGGAAGGTGAAAGTTAACCACTGTTTTATCACATGTAATGGTTTTACCAGGAGTTGTCAGAATGTATTACCTTAACGCCACACCTAAGATAAATCTCTTAAGTCAAGATATGATCATCGATGATTAATGCTACCGTGGTTATCTAGAATTGAAAATCTGTTGATTGTGTCATAGGTCCAGCTCAAATTCTCAGCTCAGCTACCAGGTGGATGCATCTTGATCAACCTGAGATATAATCAAGGGCATGCTTTGCCTTAAAATCAATTTTTGCCGTTTGGTATGTTCGTTTATTGACCTGTGTAGCACTATGATGCATTTGACGTTGGGACCCGGTTTTTGGCAAGGAACGTTATCTAGGATTCATACCAGCAATTGACAGTCAGTCAACAAGGACACTTGGTTAAACATTCGGGAGGCAGAGGCTAGGGCAAGGGACAGGACTTCTTGGAGGATCCACCTGGAAAGCAGGGGGCCAGTTGCCTTTTATGGCAGGTAGGCAACATGAAATTATACGCAGTAATTACAATTTTGTACTAGTCGTAAAAAATGGCAAATGTCGTCACTCAACGTACATCCGTTCGAATCCAAATGTCTTTTTTCTTCTAAATCACCATTGTTCATTACATCTAACCTTCCAAGATCCTCCCGTGTCTTGAAATCAGTCCCATTGTCTCGAGTCGATAGTTCCGAGAATTGAAATATGAAGGAGACTTTAAAGAACCGTGGCGTAATATTTGAGTGGAACTTTTGTAGACCACCTTTGACATTTGGAAGTAACCTTTGCTCGTCTGTACTAATTATTCTTCTAGTTTTTGTCATCTTCCTGAGACTCGTGCCACTTATTCAATACCCCAATCGATATGGCACCAAGGCAAAGCCGACCGCCATTTGACTTCTTTGAACTGTCGCATCCATCTGATGCTCAAATGGGATCCTCTAAGATCAAGTGTATTTTAGTGTCAGATGTCATTTCATCTTTCATATTATCCAACTATCCTTTTAGCGATACAGTAGTAAGTGTACCTGAAATAAGAGTTTGAAGGCCATACGAGACAAACTTTGATTGGTAATTTTGAAAATAATCTTCGTAAGATTATACTTGATTACATCTTAATCGTACGTGAGTATTTCGGCTTGACAAACTGCCACATCATGACGTCATAGTACCTGTAGATGAGGATGTTATTAGGAAAGACTGATTTTCTGCTGACGCAAATGGGTTACGGGAAGTAGCCATTTAATGATGGTTGCACCAATCTAGCCTAGCTTAGATATCAAGTGGAGACCACCTTGAAAGGTGAATTGGTATTAACAACGCTGAAGAGAAATCTTCGGTTTAAAAATCGTCTGTGGTTCAGACGAAAATTCTTGGCTACACTATTCTGAACTTTTTTTTTTCATTCAATACCCCTTGCATACATGTCATACTTTAAACCCTGTCAAAGGGAAATCGTTTTATTAGTCCCACAAGACGAAGATATAGCAATAATACATATACAAGAAATGATGTAACGTAGATTTTTTTACGTATCGTTGTTCTTCTTGTTGAAAAAGAATCAGGTATTCACGCTTTGAAGATATTTTAATGTCTTTAGAATATCGTGTCTGGCGGGGGGGGGGCTCTTCTAAAGCGTTCCCGCAGCATAAAATTTTAATGGTATAGGGTTCAAAAAAACTGTTTTGTTTGATTTTCTATCACCTTAGCTTTATGCGTTAGCTTTATGTCTTTGCGTTATGCGTTTGAACGCTTTTCATACTTCTGGCCACCTTTCTGAAACCGAACCGAATTCTCAAATAAGACTCCATGGGACAAGATGAAAATCGGCGCCCCATGTCTGTATGGAACTGTTCATATGCAATCTAAAATTGCTTTGCCTTTGTCTGACATACCGTTAAGGTAAAATGTATGATATCATCGTACCTTTCTGCAGTGTGGGGCCGCTTTGAAATGTCATCATATAATGGCGGGTTTTGCTTGCGTGTGTCAGAAATGTCTTTGACGCAAATACAAAGAATTGATATTAAAGGGCGCAGGATATTCTGGGCTCCGGGTAGGGCTTTTATAGATTTAGTTTTCTAACTGGATTTTCTTTTGCATGAAAATAGCTGCTACATGGTACATCATCATGCAGACATCCTTAGGTTAAAATTATGTTGACCAAGGTTTTTCCTGTCCTCTTTGCATTGCTTTTATCACCGACGTGAAAATGGAGATACATATAGTTTTGGCTTGCCTGTCTGTTTGTGTTCCTGTATATTGTAGCCAGCATAACCGAAGAACCCCTGATGGATTACGATAATATTTGGTATGTGAGTAGGTCTTGGGAATACGAAGGTCGATGTTGATTTTGGAGGTATAGTTTTGGGGAAGCACCTGGTATGTGATCTTGGTACTGCAACAGAACTTCCGTTTTTTGTATCATTTGCCATGGACGTGCTTTGGTCGTGATTGTTTGTGGCAGATATATCAGCTTTCTCTGGAACTGCAGGGGCGGGTTTTGAGAGATATGTAAAGGAGAAAAAGTGAAAAAAGGAGCAACAGATTTTCATGATATTCAGAGTTTCTTATCATGTTGGATGGAAGCTAATTGTTTTTTGACTGCTCCTTTTCACACGGAGGGGCCGTGTGAAGAGTGTCTTTACTCGCCCATTGTGGATTTGGATTTAGACTGCTCTCCATTCTACATGGGGATGCTGCTGAAAAAGTCCATTGCATGGAGGGACTATTCTTGTCAAATTCGATTTGGATTGGGATGATCTAATTTTCAGCACGTTGGTCCATTATGTAGAGGGTTGCCTGTGGAAGAGTCCATTATTGCATGGAAGGATAAGTTGGAAACCCCATGACTCGACTTTGCAATAGATCACTTTTAGGCAGATTTTTTTTAGAAATATTTCAGTTGTGCCCAGGTGTGACTTTTGAACAGGCCATTTTTGGATGGGAAGGGATGTAATTGGTGTAATATGCTGTATTTGCTCGCAAATGTTGCTTTTCTAGTTTTATCATTGGTTTGTGATTGCTAAATAGTTCATATTCCTATGCCAGGCATGGGGTATCTAGAATTGAACATCCATAGATCCTGAGACAAGGCTTCAGTTGCTGTTTGTTTTATTACTACCGAAAATAAACCTCCGATAAACAGCCAGTACTATAGTGTGGCAACGTAGCCGTCTCATTACAAAAGGAGAATTAAAAGATGCCGTTTTGTTCTTTAATAGCCCCGGGTGCCTTTTATGGCTTTTATGGATCTTCCCACCGCGTTGCTAAAGTAATGTAAACAGTATAGCCTTATGGAGTCTTTCATCTTAGACCTCAAAAACTATAACCTTCCCGTTAACAAGACATCATGGGACAAGCCCGAGACCCTTGAAATCACCTTCCTGATACTTACTAGCACTTGATCCATGTTGTGTTGTTCCAAGGGAACTGAAGAAATTCAGAAGCATCGAAAAAATACCCATGTTCTTTTGTGGCCTTCACCAGAAGGTTAATGTTTTCGGTAGCGTTTGTATTTGTATATGTATATGTGTGTTTGCATGTATGCGTGTACGTATGTTTAGATGAGCAGCATAACTCGAGAATGCCTGAATGGATTGTCTTGATATTCAGTATGGAGGTAAGTCTTGAGGAGACCGATGAGACCTTACAATGATCAGATATTGGACCCTTAGCGGATCGTTACGGTACTGCAGTGGAATTTCCAGTTCTGATATCTCGTGTTTTGGACATACCACAGTCGTTATTTTAGCGTTGTAGAATGCTCTTGGGTCAAAGAGTAAGTCCTGTAGGTTTAGGCCCCCTAGCGGCATGTGCAATCTAACTTACAAAAATTGGGACCGATTGTGACTGGACCTAAGATCTGACGGCTCGGCTCCTGAGCACCCTCATAAATCAGACCCCCTACGCTCCACGATACATCGGTCACGAAGGGGCCCTGATTACCATCGTGCCCAGACATGGTTATTGCGACCTCGCCACCAAAACAGCTTCAGTCAATCAGAGGGGTTTGCTTCCCATCATCGGAAGCAATCGCGCATAGAACACTGGGTAGCTATCAACCAATCAGGTTACGTGTTGCATCGTTGCTTTGGTTACCCAAAACAAATGGCAGCCGACAGTTTTGCGTCAGCTGTGGAAGACTTGTTTGGATTAGAGCGGCTTCGTCAGCATCAGCAGTCCACCCTACAGACACTGCTTGATGGTAGGGACGTATTTTTAACCCTATCCAGACTGGGGGGGGGCTAAAAGTGCCCGCGCCAACTTTGACATCGTATTACTGCCGAACGATGTATGCTAGGACAACCAAACTTGGTGACTTTTCCTCAAATTTTGTTGGCAACAATTTTATAATAATGGTTTAAGTTTATCATTTTTTCATGTTGCCATGGCAACGGGTTTCTGACTGGCATTTTATGCAAAAAATCATTAATATTTTGAAAACAATGATATTTCTCGGGTTTTCTTGCACAACTACACTAGTTTTCCTTCATGTATAACATAACATGTCATTAGATGTAACTTTCCTGATTTAATATTGATAATTTATGCTAATTTGATGACGTGATCAGCCAAAATCCAAGATGGCGGACTATATCACTATTTCAGGCATCAGCAGGCTTTTTCGCCCTTAAAATCGTCAATACCTGACATTTTCTTTATCAGAAACATTTAGATTAACGTTTTTAGTCTATTTTCAGCGTCCTTTGGGGTCATAAGTGGAAAAAAAGGATTTTTGAAAATTTCAAAATGGACGATCCAAGATGGCGGATTCCAAGGGATCGCTAACAACACATGACGCCATTCTATGACGTCATTCTGACGTCAACGTACCTACCATTGACGTTTTATGTCTTTGCATACCTTAAAATGAATAATACAAACCGTTTTGTTGAATTCCTTTAGATATTACGGGAATTCCCTATTTAGCCAATAAAATCACATAGATGACGTCATAATTACGTCATATTACGTCATAACGTCACCAAAGTTACAGGAATTATAAAACTTGACGTGAATATCACTCCCTACAAATTTGGTGATGATACATCATACCGTTCGGAAATTATGGGGGGGGGGGCGAATCAGCCCCCCCCCCCCAGTCCCAGATATACCAAAAAAGCCCAGTCTGGATAGGGTTAAGTGTAAGGACAGGCGGAGGGAAGAGCCTCTGTTATATGGGCTTCCCATCGGCAGCGAAAGCCGCGCGAGCCCACCGATCTTGTCCGCGACATCCGTCTGGAGATGAGTTCGTCAGTCCGCTCATTGCCAAATAAGGCCAGCTCATTAATTATTCATTAGCAAGTGTCCGCGAGGTCGCAATAACCATGTCTGGGCACGCTGGTAATCAGGGCCCCTTCGTGACCGATGTATCGTGGAGCGTAGGGGGTCTGATTTATGAGGGTGCTCCTGAGATAGATGGCCGGTTGTCACACAAAAGGGCAAATCAGAGGAAAGTCAGTGGCAATATTTCCAACAACCTACTTATTACAAATCACAGGTTAACTCCATATATTCAACTGACAACATATGCACCTGGTCCTCTATCTGTAGATGTGACAACTGCCTTGCAACCTGATATCACACCTCTTGTTTTTCTCTTAAGCTTGTTCATTTCTAATTATTTGTATTGTAGTTTTATTACAGTTCTATTTACCCTTATTATTGTATTATTTAGATGTTAAGCTTTTACTATGTTTATTGTCAGTTGTATTGTATATTTGTTGAGGAGCCGGCCCTGTAGAGAAACCAGGTTTCTGTTGCCGGCTTCTCATAGATTGTTTTAATCTGTGAAGCCGGGTAAAAAAAAGTAAAAACCTCTGCAGAGATTGGCAAACCACACGGTGACACGGATAAATGGGACTGAAATCGATAATCGAGTTAATTTAGTTCTATTGCATGTGATTATCTAAACTTTTCATGCCTATAACTCTGCCATATGTTCTGCCACATTTACAAACCAGACAACGCCAAATCTCTCCTCTGGAATCAAAATTACTCGCTATTGAAGCCGCCAAGGGCTGTAAGAATGTAATATACGTAGACAGCATAACTCCCACCTGCGATGTCCCTGTGACACTCACGGGATATCTAGATTAAACATCTGTTGATTCTTGCATTATCCAGCTCAAATGCTTTACCTCAGGTATCAGGCGGGGGTCCTATTGCAGGATTGATGATCATTTACTGTGGAGAACCGATCTCTTGTTACGGGGTATCCATCACAACGTGGGACGTCGATCAGAAAAGCCAGGGCAGTGGAGGGGCTGGGGTCACGGATAAAGGGTACAAAACAAACTTATAAGAGTAGTTTTAGAACAAAAGTTTTAGAATAGTGTTACAAGTCCTGTCAGTGTCATTATATGAACGCTACCATGTATTTTGTATCTGTATGCCTGTACTTAGCCCGACAGGGCATAAATGTACAATAAAGGATATTATTATTTTCGCCGGAGAAGATTATGTTTTTGGTTAATACAGCTGTCTCAGGCAGGCCTCCACTCACTGCCTGAGACAGCTGTTGGGTCTTTATGTATGTCAGGAGCATAACTCAAGAAAGCTTCGATGAATCTTTTTGATTTTTGTGTGTAGTGGTTGTGCAAATGTAGGTCAAGGAAAATGGTTTACCTTGTTATTATTAATAATGAAATGAACTTCTGTTCTATCCAGGCGATTATTGCCTTGCAACGTTGAAAATGTAGTTCCTATAAGGAACTAATAGAAGATGACGAAAGAAGAAGTAGAAAGGTCAGACGTAGAGGCGCCAGTTTGTCCTGCAAGGTGCCAATCGCGGGTAATGCGATGCGTGCATGTGTCATGTGCGAAGGGCCAATGCTCTCTTCTTAAGTCACACTGTCAATCCTCGGATTCACTCAAAGACACGTTGATGAGATGAGGCGCCACCTTAGATCACCATTACACTGGGCGGTAATTCTTTTGCCGGACATTGCCCAGTACCAATGGTTCCGTAGTGCGACCACTCTGTTTTAATACCTGTCTTAATCAAGACTGCGTTGGGGAATTTTTTTCTTAAAGGAAACCCAAGCAATATTAGGATCCGAAAATCGGATTTTGAAAGTCAATTTATCTGGTCATTTCTTTACATGATTTGTTCAAACAACACTATCACAATGTATAGCAACGTCCATGATGTAAAAATACGATGTTTTTGTGATGCGAGAACTCATTAAAAATCGTGGCCGGAGTTTTTGTAGGCTCAGGAAACTAAGGGAATCATCGTACGGCACGATTTCGCACGGTTTTAAAATGCTCAAAGTATGAAGTTATTACGCAAATGTGCTAAACAATGTTAGTTTATATCATTACCATAAAGATTTCAGCAATATTTTATTTCCATTTTTGGGGCACAAATATTTCTTTGGTTGCCTTTAAGGTTAGGGCCATGCTTCCCCTTCTCTTGCCGCCTCGCCGCTGCTGTGCGTTGGTGCTTATTGTGAGCTGCTATCTCATCATTGCTCGTTTTGACAGAATTCAATTTCACGATAATCAGGGCTTAGCTGATTTGCCGTAATGATTAATTGACAGGATCTAAAAATGTTGCTGTCTGTTTGACTTTGCCCGATAATATCAACTAATCGTCATGGCAAACATCGAAGTTGATCTAACCCACAACGGTTCAGAAAAAAAAAGACAGGATTTGGTGAGCTAAAGAATGCTCGCATTATGATAACAACATCTCCTCTTGTGAACATCCCTGGCGTTATAACAGATACTGATTATGAATTCAATCATCAGTAGCTACTTCGTAGATACTTAATTAAATCCATAACAACGTCAATCTGCAAATACAGCGAAATTAATAAGATCATGGACCTGCTGTTATCTAGATTCAATTTCTTCTCTAAAATCTGATATTTCTATTAAAATTACAAATTACGAAGCCGATTGGTGAAATATGAACGCTACTAAATTAGAGATCAGTTACTAGTATGGCTAATCAATGTATTTTCGAATCAAGTCTATTTTGACTTCCTTTCGGTTTTAGCATCAGACCAGAAAGTTCCACAATGATCAAAGTTCTGCAACTTAGAAATAGATCTGATGGCAGTGGTAGGAGAGAGAGAACTACGTAATTCACAAATAGTATTGGGTGATTTCATCGCCTTATAACACGGGGGTTAGTGTTGACCATCCTCCCCGCAGACACGATATGTTCTTACTCCCATAGCCGCCCTGCCCTTCCGAGCCCCTGAAAACGGTTCTGGCGACGTCATCACCAAACAGCTTTCAGTAAATCAGAGGGTTTGCTAAAGCTCACTTTGAGCAAAGCGGCAAAGGACGCTGGTAATCTATCAGCCAATCAGCTTACGTGTTACAACGCTACTTAATTATTCATGAGCAACCAGACACTGTTTCGGCCAAATAAGGCTAGCTCATTAATTATTCATGAGCAACTGTCAGTGACGTCCCCAGAACCCAAAATCTCCGTTCAAAAGATCAGGGGTGAGACCAGGAGGGTTTGCCGAACATTTTCCGAGCGAGTTTCAGCGCTGATAAAGGAGGGTGCTGTTGACAGACGGATCTAACCAGTTCAAAGTTCAACAACATAACGAATGTGAAATATGCGCAGGCACCTACCTGTGGCACAGAAGGCCATCACAAAACCACCTTTAGCCTTGCAGGTGCGGCATGTGTTTGATTTCTCTACATCATCACGAACCTCTCGAGGGAGGTAGTGGTCTGCTGATCCAACGTTGTGTTGCACATGGGCCACGACAAGTAGATCATATCGCACTGCGCTAACGGTAAGAAAAGAAATCAACGCAGCTACGGATGGCCCTACTCTGCTGCGTTTGGTTTCGTTTAAGCAAGTCTAATCATGCAAAGAATGAATAGATAACTATTTGGAAACCTCTTGAACAGTGTAATATGATGTCGATGTGGGATTTCTGGTAATGGCAACATAGAATACAACGAGATAATGCATGCAAATGATGTTTTCTTTCAATCTTAAAACCAGAGTTCGGCGACCGCATACCTCCATGAACTATTGAGAGCCTTTGGACATATTATGCAAATATGATATTCATCTTCAACTAAGTTGCATATGGTATAAGAGGGGAATTCCCATCATTAACTACTAAGGGGTTGTGACGTTGTGCCATCCAAACGTCAAGACCATAGCATGGCTGGGACAAGAGGTACATTGAAAAGCTGTTAATGATTTTCCCATTAATTATATATATATGCATGGTTTCCATTTAATCATGTACATCTCTGCCTAAGCTACCTACATTTGATGAAGGTTAGAGATCTAGCTAATAAGATACGCCAAAAATTAAAAAAAAAGATTCAAATTTATCTTTGCAACTCTCGAAAGTCAGCCTAGAATCTGGTAGGAGAAAATTTGCGTTCAGGGGTGCATTTGCCTGGAATGAGTTGCCGGCGCGGCCACAGTTAGAGCGGCTACGTCGGGCCAAACTTTTAAAAAGCAAGTAAGACAGTACTGCTGACCTCTGACCTCCGGACCAGGCCTGCCATATCGACTATGATTTAAGGATTATGATTTGGATTCGACGCTCGGTTATGTATATATTATCTTTTCGGTTACTTTCTATTTTTATTATTTTATGTTATTCCCTTGTTATGTTATTTAGTCTGTTTATGTTATTCTGTGCAGGGCACGCCTGAAAAGCAGTGCGTTTAGCACTGGGTGCGTCCACCCTGGATAAAGAAAACAGAAATAAATAAATGAATAAATAAATGAATAGTTACTCAAGCAACTGGATACAATTTTGAAACAGTCAGACATTTAAATAAATCATCCGCTATCTTTCGTCAGTGACTAGCGAAAGATAACGGATGCTGTCTGAAACGTCTGACTGTTTCAAACTTTTATCCAGTTGCTTGAATCCTTCGTTTCCTTTTTTTAGTTATCCTCTTTGGACAAAAATGCTTCTGTAGTTTAGATTAAAGGTTAGCTAGCCCAAACTTTCGTCACTTCTTTCCAACTACAAGACCTATCTAACAACCGCATCGTGACCATAGGTCGTTCAGAACACGAAATATCAAATCCAAACGTTCTGCTATATTACGAGCCGAAGCCGCAAGGGGGCCCAAAATGTAATTATTTCCTGTTTTCCAGTTTTCGTCACACCCTACCAACACATCACATATAAAACCAATCCATCTTGCTGACCGACATACACACATACACACACACACACACACACACACACACACACACAAACACAAACACACATACACAAACGCTGCTGGAATTATAGCCTCCGTGACATTTCCTGGAGGTAAGCAAGGAAGGAGGCATTGAACTTTACGTTAGAAAATACTGTGGAATTTTCTTAGTTTGAGGCAAGTCAAAAGTTCCCAGGCCAACTTACTACTAAAATAACATTTAATCCGTTTAGTAATCTATAAAATGAATGGAAACTTGACGAAACGATTTGACAGCTAACGTAGGTTTCTGAAATAAGGTATGCCACGGGGATAGGAAATCGAAGCTATATCATTGAATCACCGTGCACAGTCAGTACCTTTAATGAGAACGTTAATCACACGTTAACCGCTAAGCACCCTCCTTTATCAGCGCTAAAACTCGCTCGGCAAATGTTCGTCAAACCCTCCCGGTCTCTGCCCTAATCCTTTGAACGGAGATTTTGGGTTCTGGGGACGTCACTGACAGTTGCTCATAAATATTTAATGAGCTAGCCTTATTTGGCACAAACAGTCGTTGGCTGCTCATGAAAAATTAAGTAGCGTTGTAAGACGTAAGCTGATTGGCTGATAGCTTACCAGTGTCCTTTGCGGCTTTGCTCAAAATGGGCTTTAGCACCTCTGATTGGCTGAAAGCTGTATGGTGGTGACGTCGCAAGAACCGTGTTCAGGGTCTCGGAAGGGCAGGCCGCTTTGGGGGTAACGAATTTATCGGGTCTGCTGGGAGGATGTCGCCAAGATACGCACTGTGATGTGACATCCTACTGTCTTGATAGTAGATCAGTACCATGGCAGGCTAAGTGGCGTCGTGTGGCGTGATGGATAGAACATTCGAATGTCGAAAGAGGGGACCCCATTTCGATCTTCGGCTGCCCCCAGACATGTCTGAACATGCGCCCCGGCGTTGTGCCCTTGGGAAAGGCACTTAACACGACTTTCCTCACTTCACTCAGGTGTACCTAGCTCATCTAGGGTTAGGGACGTCTCTCGGATAGGACGTTAAATGGAGGTCCCGTTTTTGGGGAGAGCCAAACCCCGCGCACGTAAAAGAACCCGTCACACTTTGCGAAAAAAGAGTAGGGGCATGCCCCGCCCGGTGTGCGATGGTCCAAAAACCTACCGTCGGCCTCACATGGGTTCGCCCTTAGTATAGCCTCCGGCTACTTGGGCAACCCTGGCATTTACATGCCGAACCAATGAATAAATAGAAATAGTCTAAAGCTTCACTATGAAACATTAAGTTTTCTTCAGGAGCAAGGTGGCGCATGTCAACCACCTTGTACATTAACTTGTACATGTTGTACTTACTTTTCAACGGATACAAAAACCATACCCAGCTCTATATGCTTTTATATGAATGACAAATATCTTCTTGCGTTGTCTATAATACATGATGTTATCTAACTAACTAGAAAATTGTACCCATAATTTTTTTCGTGTGATGGCAGCTTCGTCGCTCCCTATATGAATACCCGTATTTCATATGTGTACAGAGATTATTATCACACGCGGGAAGAACTTAGTGCTATTTAGTTAATGTATGCAGTTAGTTCTTTTTTCCACATAGATCTCTTTTTTTCTAGTTGCTCTATTTGTTTCCTGTCCAAAGCCACTAGATAGAATTTATGAGTGTAAGCAATTGGCCTGTTTGGGATTTGATGAGAGCTGCACGCCTCGTATTTGTATGTTATACCGATTCTTTTTACTTCGTGTTGCCTAAGATGACAGCCTTCCTAACATTACCTTTCCCAAAATGCCATTTAATAAAAGCAGTGGCGCCGACGTGCAATGATGTCTGCTCACGGCAACCCCAGCGATTCGCCGTTAACGACTGCCATAAACCATCTGAACATGTGGATACATGGATCTTTCATGCGTCTAATTTATATAATAACTTTTGAACTTTTCAGACATCACTGCTCAGAACGTTTTGACAGGTGAAGAAGAAACTCGGGGAACAAAAGTCCACCAACTCAAGTAAAGTGATTTATAAAGGCGCTATCAACCACTCACAAGGTTCATTGACGCCACAGGCACTAGCTTTTATGTTATTAACCCAGTGCGTGAGTTTCTTTGAAGTCATATAACAAGTTAGTTGTATAAATGACTATAGGTATAAATACACACGCCATAGGCCTGTCATGTAAGGATGAGCTCAAGTTGCTGGTGGGTTTGCTGGCGTCCTGACGAGATGTTCAAAACATCTGAAGAATTTTATTTGACTTGCCAAGGCACATGCCTGTATAGTCACGACCGTATGGCATGTATTTTACCCGATTCATTCTAGAAGCCTTTGCAGTCTTTCACAATCACCTCATCTCGCAGGTTGGCTGCTCCCTTTTCAATGAATGAATGAATGAAGACCTTTATTGTACATTCGTGCCCCGAGGGGCTAGCTAGATACAGATCGTCTAACATAAACCTAACTAACATGTAAGTGACATATACAGTGAAATATATACAGAACATAGTTTAGACATACATGGTAGACGAAAGTTGACTTTCCCAAACTTTGACATTGGTGCTGTCTTTTAGTGTTCCTGAGGACACAATAGTCGGGTGGCTTTGGAGCGGCATTCATGTGACATCCCCCTGAAACATGCTTACGGCCGAGGCTTTATAGATGACCCACGAACTCATTAAACAACGAATATGTAGACATTGTAATCTAAATAGGATAGAGGATGAGCAACTCTTTGTAGTAGAATGTAGTTTATACAACGAAGAGAGAGCCGAGCTTTATAAACTAATGTAATGTATACGTCAAAATAATTTCTCAAGCAACATAATAAGATTTTGAAACAGACTTTTCAGACAGTGTCCGCTATCGATATCTTTCTTCAGTGACTGTTCTCCAGAAGTTTAAGCAAAACTTACCGTATTGATCCTTAATACGTTTACGAAGGTTAGACATCCAGGTTATAAGATAGCAGATGCTTTCTGAAACGTCTGACTGTTTCAAAATCTTATCCAGTTGCTTGAGTAACTATTTTTGGCGTATCTTATTACCTGGATGTCTGACCTTCATCAACGTAATATACATGTTTCCCCATTTCATACACCTTAGCAGAAAATTTCATATTTCTAATGGCTTTAGACAAACCCTTGATTATTAAGCACATCTGTACCTATATTTACACCGTAACTAACTTATTGCATCTTCATCATGTCCATATTTCCACACACATACTAGGGGTCATCAATAAGTTCTCGGCCTCGCCATTATGACGATTCCAACACGAATCGAAGGTTCATTCAAACATCAGGAGATACGCAAGGATCTTTGTAGACTACATTTATTCAGCTCATAGCACAGACACCCTTCTCGGGCCCATCTCTGGTCAACTTCCAGTGTAACTGATCCCAGACCTCCCCTAGCCCAAGCCCTCTATGCCCCCTGGGTTCTTGGTCATTCTGGGTCATACCATTATCTGGTGTCGGGGGTGACACCTATCATGACAAAGGTGCACAACTCACATTTCGTGGCATAATCATGTAGTATGTGGTCATTACTTTTCAGTCGACGTCCATTTAAAAATCAGTAGGTACGTGGCGAGAAAAACCAGGTCGAACTGTGATTAGAGCTGAGCGAGTCGAGCTGCTGATGCCATGAATGCCATGAATCGCCATAAAATCTTCAAAGACATTGTCAAAATGTTTCTTGAACATTCTCTTCTTATTTCAACTAACAAGAAGCGGGTATCTGACCTACAGGAAAGGAAGTTGGCCCACACAGCCCAATTGAGTTGCAGCCCAATTGTCCATGTCTTTATCCTTCTACCTCACTTAACATTACTGGGTGCCGTCTGCAAAGTAATGATCACTTTGATTTGAATTTTGGCAGACATTCTTAAAAGCCTTTATAATTTAAGATTATTCCCTGATATCTATGTTGTGCACCTTATTACTGTGTGAGGCCGAGGACTTATTGTACAGATCCTGAAGCACATGGAAGTCTTTGGTTTATATTTGCTTCACTGAGCAAGTGGGGCTCAAAATGTCCTTCATGTCGAATCGAACGGAACGTAGAAACCAGACAGGCTTAAAGTCCTCCGGGAGCGGGGGAAAATTTCGCATCCGTCTTATTTTTCTGTAGCCAATCTATTAGATCATAAATTCCTTGATACGCTTTACCGGCTTTTCTGAATTTTAATCAACTAGTGGGAGCCAGAGGTGCTCAATGTACCTCGTATCAGAGGGGGAAATTTCGCATCCGTCTCATTTTTCTGCAACCAATCTATCAGATCATAAACCCCATGATACCACTTTAGGGCTTAACCGACTTTTCTGAATTTCAATCAACCAGTCAGAGCCGAAAGGGACTCAATGTCCCTCATATCAGAGAGGGGACCTTCCGCATCTATGTTATTAAATGTAACCACCCTAGGCCGATATATTATAACTAGAGATGCATGGCATATCATTGGAGCAAAACATCACAACTTCTTTCCTTGGGTATTAATCTACCAATCGTGGTTAGAGGGCTAAATGTACTTCGCATGGGGGCCGGGTTCCGTATCTATTTTATTAAATTCAACCATCCAATCAGAGCCAGAGGCGCATGTTAATGTGACATCGTGTCGCAGGGTGTTTCGCCCAGAGCCGAGTCGTCTAACGTTCGATACCACCGATACGCCCCGTATTGTTCCCTTGGGAAAGGCACTTAACATGAATTTCCCCACTTCACTCAGATGTAAATGAGTACCTAGCTTCGGTTAGAGACGTCCCTCGGACGTTAAATGGAGGCCCCCTGTTTGGGGAAAGCCACACCGCGAGCACGTTAAGGAGCCCACCACACCCATTGAAAATTCCTGGTGTGAGTGGTTCAAAACTCACTGTCCTATGGCCGCACATGGAGTGAGGTTGTATTGAGGTCACCTGCGCGCCGAATGGCAGTCAAATACACACACGTGCGCGCACGCACGCACGCACACGCACAAGTACACACACACGCGCACACACACTCACACACACGGGCGCACGCGTGCGCACGTGCACAGACACACACAAACATTTTGTGTGTGTCTGTGCGCTTGTGTGTGAGTGTGTGTGCGCGTGTGTGTGTACTTGTGCGTGTGCGTGCGTGCGTGCGCGCACGTGTGTGTATTTGTGTGTGTGCTTGCGTGTGTGTTACTAATCAGTAATACATTTACTCCGGAGTTATGATTCACTCCGGAGTAAAAATTTACTCCAGAGTAAAAATTTACTCCGGAGCATCTATTTGCATTCATGTTATATCTTTGTGTGTACATCAATATCGCACCATTTTCTTGCTGTCCATTGAACAGAAAGGAAGCATGCCTTACGTCTGCGAGGTTTGTGATAGGGAGTTTGATCGTAAATTCAACCTCGATCTTCATCAAGAAAGAAAACACCGAGATGAGTCAGCTATTGTCTCGGGAGAGGTCGTCGTAGATACCGAGACGGGGTCATACCGACAGCGCGATGTTTTTGACGACGACTCCGACACGTCGTCTGAAAATGATACGGATGTCAAGGAAGGTGGAAAAGACAGCGACGACGAAGACGATGGCCATGTATTGTCACAAGACGAAGAAATCGTCTCAGAAGCAGAGTCTGTGATGGACCCCCAGGAGGTAGTCTCGACGACAGAAACCGACAGTGATCAAAGTGGTTCCGAGAGTGATACAGCGTCAGATCTGTCTTCCGAATCGGCATCATCTGATGAAAGTGAAGGGTACGACTTCGACAGTGGTGGCGAGAACGAGTGGACGCTCTATCGGGACTGGACAATTCCAATAACTCACCGTGCAAGCGATGTCCCTCAAAACGTGATCAAGGAGACGAAACGTGCTGGCAAAAAGTTTTATCTAATAGAGTTTGCTGAGCTGCCTCGTCACAGCAATGAGATCGTACACAGCAAGAACTGGGTCTCAGAACAGACATTGATGAAAAAGTATGGCTACCTCGTTCTGAAGTAATACAATTTCGACCTACCACCAACAGCACGTACAACTTTCCCACATGTTGGGCATATAGGACGAACCACACGTTGGCTTATGACTTCCTTGATACATTATTGATCGATGAGTGATGAATAAAGCACGTGTTACGAAAGAGTGTCGCCATATCCTAGTGTCTTTTGTGTTGTTGTGTTACATGTAATTTACGTTACTCCGGAGTAATAATCTACTCCGGAGTAAATTCTTACTCGGGAGTAATAAGTTACTCCGGAGCACTTTGAAGATGATATAGGCACTCTGGTGCATACGCGATGTTTCTAGAGAAGATAAACGTACGATCCCATGATGCTTGCTGTGACGTCACCGGTTTGGCCCTTTACGTCACAGGTCACCACCGGTTTGACCCCTTTGGGTCACTGGCCGTCGACATATACATTATCACATAGTGATGTATACATCATCTATCAGTTATGCATAGATTAACTGATCGCGTTAATGAGCTCATAAGCTAAATTTCGCAATAATTTGCATCACACGAATACATTCGCATTAATCATATCCTTGTTATGCATCAATCTATGCGTTTGATTACCATTTTTGTTGATTAGCTCATTAATCAATTGTCGCATACATTTACCTCTCATGAATGAATTTACATAAATGATGTATTTGTTATGCATAAATTAAAACATTTAATTACCTTTTTATGTTACTTAACTCATTAACTAAATTTCGCGTAAATTTGCATAGATTTGCATCTGATGGATAAGATTGCATAAATCATCCCTTTGATATGCATAAATTAAAAGGTTTAATTACTTTTTTTATGTTATTTAGCTCATTGGCTACATTTCGTATAAATTTGCATAAATTTGCATCTCATGAATAAATTTGCATAAATTGATCTATATAACCCTCTATTCTACTCAGTCACATATGATTCAGCCCAGCCAATTGTGCGCTCCTCGCGATTCAGTCCTTAGCTGGCTACGAAGAGTATTCGGCCTACCTAACAATGTCGTTGGAGCAAACATTTCCACTTGTTTCATTGATATCGATCAACCAATCGTCGTTACAGGGGCTCAATAATAATTCCGTATGCTTTATTAAAAGTAATCACACAATAACTAGAGAATGATGCAGATGGAGATCTTTGGAGCAAAACATCCCCACTTCTTTCACTTGATATTAATCATCCAATCATAGCTATAGGGGGCCATGTCCCTCACATTGGAGATAGGAAGCTTCCGTAACTATTGAAGTATTCCATAACATTGAAGAGAGCATCTTATGGTTACTTCATTTCATCATATTTTGGCGACGCCTGTGAGGGGGAGCCTGCTTTGTAGTACTGGACTCGGTCTGTAGATCGATATTACACAACTTTCACCTATGCGAGAGAACTCGAATGTTTCCTATGGCATTCGTTTTGGCTACACCTCATGGGAGTAGTCCAGACACTTAGTAAATATGAACTTCTCTGCTATGTATACGGGGACAGGAAATGACCTATCATGAGTGCTGTTACATTTACAGCTGTTTATTAAAGTCTTTGCGACTTTATAGCTCTATTTGCTTTACCATATCTAAGTCTGACATGATCTTATTTTTATCATTTCAGATACTTTGTTGTCCAAGACGCCCAAAGAAGACGGCTCCATGTTGGCTGGACATCCCTGGTGATCTGGGTTGTTGCGATAGGGTTCGCAGTGCCGTGCGTTCTGTATTCAGACGCACTTCCATACCCCCACGGTGATAAGGTGTACTGTGGGATACTGTGGCCAATATCCTTACAGCACGTCTATAAGGGATATCACATTTTCCTACTTATCGGCGAGTTCTTGCTCCCCGTGGTTTTTATGAGCGTGTTCTACTCATTCGTCGCCTGTAAAGTTTGGCGCAGACAGTTTCCAGGCCAACGGAATGCGTCACACGACCGGATCCAGTCGCGCTCGCGCAAGAAGACTTTCCGTTTGTTTGCGCTTTTCGTAATGTTCGTGCTTTGCTGGTCCCCGTATCACGTCTACGCCGTGATGAGAGATTTTTACTTCGGCACCCTTATCAAGATTTCAACCAGTCCGAACATGTTCTACATGGCCCAAGCCATCGCTATGAGTAACAGTCTTATAAACACGCTGGTCTATGTCGTTTTCAACAACAACATCACAAAGTACATCAAAATATTACCAAAGGATAGTTGGAAATCACTACAGCGCATGTGCAGTAGACGGAGGCGCACTCAATCACGTGAGCCTAGCAGAAGAACCCGACGCCTGCGCAGTGAGGATTTCCATTCAGGACTTCACACCACCACGACCACGCGCAATGGCAGTGTGCGCATGACCGCCGTCACTAACGTCATCGTGGAGACACGTGCTGACGTCACCGTGACTGCTCTGTAGGTGGATGAACAAAACATTTTCTTTACGAAACGTTTTCATTGCCTTTCTTCCCAAGGGGCACAGCCTTTGTCATCAAAATGGCGTAGGAATTCCACTAGTTCCTCTTCTACCGTCCTTCTTGGAGCGAAGTTGTAGAATGGTGATCTCACACATCAAAGGTATAAAGGTAAACAACTGCGCTGCCTACATCTAGACTTAATTTGAAGACGTGGCGCTAATGTTTGTCTTCGGAGATACTCTTCCAACTGATAGGGTAGGTTAGGTTATATGTAAGAGTGGTGGTAATACCCTGGGTTCTTTAGAGATCCCGCATAGAGAGGGAAGGAATCACACAGGACACAGAATGTGTTCCGCACACACAGGGCTCGTACTTAGGCGTCCGTCAGCTCTTAGGTCCAGAAACCGACTGCCTCAGAACTCCGCCACTGTCACTTTATTTCTTGTCTTATCTAAACCTTGTCGCGACGCCGGAATTCACCCCTAGGGGGAACCACATTAAAACGTCGTTACGGCCGTCACTTCTAAGGAACCTTGTTAAAACGTCGTTACGGCCGTCACTTCTAAAGCCCTCAGAAGATAGCGATAGTCCTGCTATTAATTAAAGACGGTTACACAACGAGAGAGTTCTGCAATTAATTAGTGAGTTTCGCCCCTCTCACATATACACCGACATCACTTAAGAACGCAATCAGAGGAAACGGTGATACTCTACCGCTTGCTAAATGTCATCTCAACGATCCATATTTATCATGTCGTGTCCCGTGATTCAATGCTTATCTATGATTCCAAACAGTAGGGCGAAACATCTCTAAAAGGCATTTTAAAAGCCTGGTTGTCGTATTTTTTTTTTAAACATAAGCTGTGATCAAATTGTGAAATGCTCTTTAGCATATCACAGATCATTACGTTTTTTCAGAAAGAGCGAGTCAGTGATAATGACAAGAGACAAGCTTCTCTGTTGTTCTCTTTCTTGCACCGATGGCGTACGACATAACTTTCTTTCTTTTTTTAAAATCGCTCCAACCTTTGACTTTCCAAAGCCCTTCTCGTCCCTGCCATTTTCATTTTTTTAAATGACATATGCACAGATAACGGGGCTGCCCTGATATATAGCATGCCTCTTCACGTGCTCGAACTCACGGCGCTCCATTGCTTGTTGCCCGAGAGTGGTTAGGTTTTGATGAATAAATTTTTGAACACGTTTTTTTCCAAAAAACAAGAAATTAATATGTAAACGTATATTTTGAATGTAAATGACAGCTGTGTGCATGGACTTTGTTTATCTATATTATTAATTACCTTTCTATTAAACATAATCAGAGAAATCAAACACAGCATAACGTGCATAACAAGATCAGTAAAAAAACCGTGCTATGTTAGGGCACCCACCGTTACCGATCTGGTGATATCTTAGTAAAAAAAAGTGCTTTACTTCTATTTTGGTACATGTGAATACAATGATCAAATGATCAACCACTAGATTTCTAAATCACCAGAAACCTGACTTTCAGATTCATATATACATATATCATGATATATGTATAAATAAGTTTATATATAAATATATATTTGTATATATTGATGGCAAGGAGATATCATTATGATAGTGAAATGTCATTGTTACACATAATCAAGAGCTCCTATATGTATAAATCTATAGAAAATGTATAATAACTCTTTAAAAAAAAACTTGTTCCGAGCGTAACTCAGTATAACATATAAAGCGTTTTAACTCACGTTGGACAGTGGGTATCGCTGCGCCTAATAGCACCAAATTCGCGAAAGTAGCGCAACCCGGCACCAACTGACGCCAATGTTTTGCCTGAAATCATGAAAATTGGCATAGTTTCCGCAATGATTTGGCGCAGTACTAGTTAGGCGCACTCCAGTGAGATGCCCACTTTAGTGATCAGACAGGTGCTGACCATCGTGTTGGTGTCGCAATTTGCATTTCAAGCGCACGCAGCAGTTCTTCGTTTAATCGGCAAGTTTTTACCAAGGAGGTTATCCTTGTTTTGACCTATTCTTTGTGGATCTTTATCTTTGAGACATTCTATGGTGGTTATTTGAGTGGGTCAAAATACAATTTCAATTTTAATCACAGCTTAAAACTGTCATAAAATGCTTGATCTATGATTTACTGTAATGGAAATAGTCAAACCAACATGGCGGCTGCACGGCGACGGTGCAATGTAAACGCTCTATATATTCACCCTCCTTAAAGAAGGACCCCTATCGCTCGATTCGTTGGCTCGCTCGCGTAGGTGCCCTGCTCTTTAGCCCCGGTAGACACGGTTCTGGCGCCGTCGCCACCAAAACAGCTTCAGCCAATCAGAGGGTTTGCTAAACCTCATCTCTAGCAAAAGCGCAAAGAGCGCTTTGAAGCTATCAACCAATCAGGTTACGTCTCACATCGTTACTTTAGGTTCAGAACAAATAAACCGCCAAATTGTGCCAAATAAGGATAGCTCATTAATTATTAATAAGCAACTGTCAGTAACATCGCCAGAACCGTGTCTACCGGGGCTAAAGATCAGGACCCCTACGCGAACGAGTCAACGAATCGAGCGATAGGGGTCCTTCTTTAAGGAGGGTGTATATATTACTACTAATGATGTCCAATCAAAGTTTTCGTGGGAATGCAGATAGATAATCGTCCAATTAACTAATGTGCATATTCTAATCATATTTGTAAAAAAAAGATCGGGAAAGTGATTTAATCTCTGTTAATTGTTGCAAAGGATCATATGCACAAACGAAGTATACTTAGTCTACGTTGATGAAGGTCAGACATCAAGGTAACAAGATTCGCCAAAAATAGTTACTCAGACAACTGGATAAAATCTTGAAACAGTCAGACGTTTCAGACAGCATCCGCTATCTTTCAGTCACTCAAGATTTTATCCAGTTGCTTGAGTAACTATTTTTGGCGTACACTTAGTCGTACAACTACAACTGAACAGAAATACATACAAAATAGAAAACCCATGACGTAAACTGTGGTTGATGTAGAAACAGCAAACTTTGAGTCCCTAGAAAGCGGGCATACTCAAACGTAGCTACCATAGACGACATAGTGAAAGTATTTGGCTCACGTTAGTACCCTCTCCAAAGCTATACATGATTACTAATGTGACGTGATAATAATGATAATTGTACGCTGTCATTAATTGTACGCAGGTTTGCAATGTATATAAGTCATCGTAGTAATGTATTTTCTGTACAGACTGAACCCCAGTAATGATGAAGGCAAAGTGAAAGTTTGCTGACAAGGTCAATAAAGAATAATATAGTTTCGTGGACGTACAATCCTGTGATTTCTTTTTTCTTTAACACATCGGTTGCCCCCAGTAAGTAGTAGACATATGTAAGACTTATCAACAAAGAGAATTGTATGTGCAAGTCAATGCATTTGACCAACTGGCACCGATATTCGCATGGATTTTCTAATTACATTACCTGGCATTTCAAATTTACGTATAATGTTTTTGTGGCCTTTTAAGTGTTCTGGCCCAATGGTGAATTCATATATTTTTACAGATCACTTTAACCCTTAAGGTTTCCTCCCTGGCTAAAATAGCTTTTTGACTATTCATTTTTTTCTCATTAACTGATTAAGACAGAACTGTAGTTGTATTGAATAATTGTAGCTGTTTTCCATGTGCATTTTGATCAAAGCTACAAAGTTACGTTCGCACAAATTTATATCTACTTATGATATGCAATTATTGGAAAATTATTGTTTTTACCTAATTCAAAAGTAACAATTTTCGTATATATATTATGGAAAATTCATAGATATCAATTTGTCAAAACGTACGTTTGTAATTTTGATAATTATGCACATGGAAAACACAGTTTCATTGCAGTATCATGTACCAAAGCTCTTTCCTCTTAGAAAAAAAATAATACTAGGGACAATAAGATTTAATGACGTCATCAATATGGTCTAAAAACTCAGATTTAGAATTCTTTCATGGCCAGCTACCAATATATTCAGTACTACAGTTCTTTCTCAATTCATAAGTAAGAGAACAATCTAAATCTAAAATGCCAATTTAGCCTCGGAAGAAACCTTCCGTTTTACATATATAAGCCTGGATGCCGCGCCCGGTTTTATCCGGGACAGGGTACCGGTATTCCCCGGAAGAAAACAGCACTGCGCATGCGTGTAGGCGTACCGCGTGAAACCCGGAAGTAAGTAGGACAGGTGTGAAGCCAAATTTCTGAGCTGGCCAAATAGAGGTGAGAGGTCAGCTACTGCACCTGAGCACGACACTTTTGGGGGGGGGGGATTCCAGTATACGTGACAGGAGTACACTGAGTGCAAAACATTCGTGGGACGCGGTAATTTTCAAGCATAAGTCTAACCCTAACCCTAACCATAGCTCTAGCCCAAAACCCCTTCCCTAACCCTTATCATAACCCGGGCCCTCATCTTAACCCTAATCCTACCTGTAAATCAAGAATTTGGCTCTACACCGGGCTGTTTCGCGGGTTACGGATCGGGGGTCTGGGGTCAAATGGAAACCCTCAGAGCATTTACTCGGCTGAAACTCTGGTACTCTCCAAGCAGAGGATGTGTTCCGGCAGGTTTTTTACGTGTTTTTAGGCGTTTTTGTCGAGCTTTCTACTTTTTGTCTTTGGGTTTGTAGAGACAAAAAAAAGTAGAACTTGATGTCGAACATGCAATCTCAGCACCATACAGAGAACCGATGAGGTTGATTCATACTAATTACGGAAAAGTATCCAATAAAAGAATATAAAATGCATCAACGAATGAAATGGAATGCGTACGTCCGGATGCAAAGTACTGCCAGGTCCTAATTGATACCAGGGTTATAGATTGTGCAGATTAAATATCATGCGCTGGGGCTTATATCTACTGATTGCAAGTATGGAATGGGCCATATAGTACGGGCCATGTGTTCAGCAGAATACCGCAATTAAGTTTAACTTTCTTTTTTACATGCTCTAATTGTCATTGCAATTCCCGTTGTAAGATTGATTAGCTAAAGTAACTAAGGTTACGAGACAAACACAAGGAATACAGGGAACTCATGAGAAAGGTCAGAACACAACAGAGTAGGTCAACATGTAAGTCAATGCAACCGACGACCTGGAAATCTTGCGATGTAAATGAGCCTCCAACCAGTGTATGATCAATGCCTGTAGGGTAAGTTGGAGTGTAGTAAAAAAAAGACCCCTGTCAGCTACTGTAATTTTCTTTTCATGTCTTCCTCATGTAAGAAAAGCAATAACTCTTTTGCTGTTGTCCACTCAAATCCATGACAGTTTAAATGAAATTAATTGAAGGTACAATATTTTCTCACGACATTTCAAAAACAACATTGTAGCATTATTCAATCAACATTTACGTGCGCGTTTGCGCTAAAAATATGCCCCTTTCCAGTTATTGGACATCACATCAAATTATTCTTCAGACTTTGGACTGGTGAACTTGCTTATGGACTACCTTTTCACCTTATACTTGGCTGCAATCGTTTAATAGCATAAATTTACACTTTGTTTTCATCGCTACATTCGAGCCCACCGTCCGACATTAAATAGAGACGGGGGGTGACACAGGTTTTCTGGTACTGAAGGCCCGTTGGTGCAGTCACGTGTCTCCAACGTCACGTCCCGGTAGTAGACGGGTCTATCGTCTGCTGAAAGTTTGGGTGAGTCCCAATCCATCTAGATGATGGCTCTGTAAAGTTTAGTCTTTATTCATATAAGTTTGCTTTTGTGATGTACTTTAAACTGTGTATGCACGACAGGCGGAACAATACATCGATCGACTACATTCCAAACCAACGGACCATATACAATATCTGAAATGTGGCTTTAGCAGGTTATCATCGTTTGACAAGCTTTACACAAAGCCTTAGAAAACAGACAGTTCATTTTCATGATGGGCCCTTCTGTGTGGTAGACGCACGCAATAGAAATCGTGCCTTGCTCCATTGACCTTAAGCCTCACAGGCATATAACAGTGGACAGGATAAAGGTATCTCCTTCCAGCAGCTGTTCCGGATCCGGAAATGAATGTTCCACTCAACTTCAGAAAATCAGAGTATTTCTCATGCTCTGAAATCCATTAGGTAATGAGAAATGTGGCCATAGAGTGGTGATAATGGAAGAAGTGGACGATCTCGCCGACGGCACAAAACTGTTCCTGTTGCCATTAGGAAAGGTCAGATATAAACAAATGTGGCGATCTGAGCCTGAGGTGAATAATATTCAGAACTGTATGTCCGTACTGCTATCAATGCTTCGTGCAATTGTAGCCTGAAACTTTCTGCGGTTGGGTCATACATAACACTGGCTATACATACACAACAGCCTTTTTCTTAAAGGCAACCAAAGCAATATTTGGGACCAAAAATGGAAATAAACAAATGCTGAAATCTTTATTGTAGTGACATCTACTAACACTGTCTAGCAAATTTGTGTAATAGCTTCATACTTTGAGCATTTCAAAACCGTGCAAAAACATGCCATACGATGATCCCTTTAGTTTCGCGAGCCTACAAAAACCCCGGCGACGATTTTCAGTGAGTTCTCACTGTTTGAACTAATCATGTATAGAAATGACTAAATCAATTGACATTTAAAAGCCAACTTTTGGGCCCTAATATTGCTTGGGTTGCCTTTAACATTAAACCGTTTTGCTTCATACCAAAATTGAAGCGAGTTAGGATATATTATATATGATTTGCGTCTATATTAGTATATTTTCATTAAGAAAGTTATGCGTATATCTGTTAGCAGGTTTTAGGACAGGGTAAGTCGAGAAGATGCGGATTGATGTCGATGATATTTGGTGCGTGGGCGTGTGTCGGGAAAGCAAAACACAAGTTCGACCATGGGCACCCTAGCGGCTTCCTATGGTGCTGCAGCAGAGCATACGAATTTCACATCTTATGTTATGGACATGCCAGGGTCTGTCAAAGGCAGGCCAGGGTTTGTCAAAGGCAGGCCGGTGCTATCTATTTCATGTATGTTGTCATGTTTCCAAATGTTTCAAAAAGAGAAGAAACTACTGGGTGATCAACATAAGTTTAGCAACAGTCCACAGTTTGTCTTTTTTTCAGTTTTCAATGTTAGTATGTAGCATTTCATCAATTCATGTTTTGCATGATACTTCTTATAGACCACGTGTGGTTATCTGTGCATTTAGCCCTTCCGGGCAGAAATATGCAATAAAGACTATTATTATGTTAATCTAGATTGATAATTAGGAAGAAAACAACGTGGTGTATTTCTGTGTCTTTTTCTTGGACATAGATGGCGAACAGCATTGATATCCTAACTTCTCAAATGAAAATTTAAAACACACTCTATTCGACTCTCATTGATAGTGTCATCAGTCCTGGAGATATTGACTCTCTCGGCCAAACTCGAGGAGACATCGTACTTTGCACTTTTAAAAAGAAAATTACAAGATTGTCAGTCCTCTGCTTCTTTATATGATTCTAGTATCCTGATGAACTTAGACATAGTTGACAGACCAACATTCCATTCAGTATATAAAGTAGACATGTCCACGGCCACGCATACTGGAATAGGAAGAGGTTTTCTACTTCTCTATTCTGTGTTTGCATACTAGTAGGGGGGTCAATACCTTCGTAATGGGGTCGTGTCCGTCAGCCCGAGATCTGCTCTTTTCAATAATCTCAGTAATCCGGGTTTATGCACCAGCAACAGACCATTGATGATAGACATTTGCACAAAATTTCCACCCTCTGGTGTCATTCAGCATCAAACTGTCCGACGTCTTGATTTCTGCCGCCAGATAATTGAATTACAGACGTTGATTATTACTCCAATTACGTCTAATTTAGCACAACAGCCAATCCGTAGCCTGGGACCGCGGCTTGCGAACAAAATACTATTGGGAAACAAACAAGCAAAGCAAATGATACAGTGCTAAACTTTCTTCCAACACTAAGGTATTCAAGGATCCTTGGAAGAAAGTTCAGCGCTGTATTATGCTTACTACCAACACAGATGAGCTTCCATGATAAACAAAGTAAATATATACTTGTTAACTTGACCCTTGCATCAGTCGAAGTGCTTTCGCAACCTCGGGGTTATACCGCCCTTTTTATGGGGTGGCATACCCTTTCGTTGGCTGTCATACAATTACAAGACGGGGATGCGCCAGTTCTCCCGTCCGGGTGAATGGTTTAAATCACCGTATGGCTGATACGATACGGAGGTTCGCCAGGCCTCCATCCGGGTGATTTATAGTGAATCACCAACTCCAGACATAAGGATCTGGACAATCGCACACCGGGGCATGCCCCTACTCTTTTTCGAAAGGTGCGGTGGGTTCTTTTACGTGCGCGGGGTGTGGCTCTCCCCAAACGCGGGACCTCCATTCAACGTTCTATCCGAGGTACTTCCCTAACCCTAGGTGAGCTAGGTACTCATTTATACCTGAGTGAAGTGAGGGAAGTCGTGCCTTTCTCAAGGGGCGCAAGTTCGACCATGTCTCTGGGCACAACCCGGGATCGATCCCGGGTCCCATTGTTTGACAGCCGCGCGCTCTACCACTTGCGTCACATGACGCCACATCTGTATGTAATCACGATGTATCAGTCCTGTTTGCCTCTCAAGAGTACTTTTTTGCGAGCAGTGGTGTCATTTGTAACTACTACGGAATACAATCTACGCTTTTTGGGTTTGACTTCTTTTTGGAGGCAGTGGAAGACGAAGTGTCCCACTTTTTTTTGGAATGAGTGGGTTTTGGAGGTTAACAACTGAAGGTTCTAGCTCTATTTTCGTCAGTAAACGTTTGGGAATTGTGGTAAGTTTTGAAGGCTTCTTTAAAAAGCTCCTTTCTTTCCCGATCATTGAAGGGGCAGTTTGAGATAGAATGTATTTCGTCTTCCACCGCTTTTGACATACAGTAGTTACATAATCTTTGCCCAACAGGTAACTTTTTGTACCACCCTTTCTCAATTTCAAGAGGGTGGGCGCTAATTCTAATTTTGCTGATTGCCGATTTTAGCTCAAAGTTATCTAGTAACAGTAGATATTTTTCCATTGAGTATTCTGTTTTTAGTTTTTGTAAAATCTTAATTTACCATTATCTGTAGACAATTGATAATATATAAAGGAACGTTTGAATGAATACATATTCCAGCCTTTTCCTCAACAATGCACATATACGCTTCTTATCTAAAGGTAAATTCATAGAGTTCCAAAGAAAAGAGTAACCAATATTGTCTAATATTTCTTTTACATGTTGTAGCCAGGAATATTTACAGGTGTTAACCGGTTTATGTTGTTGACATAGTAATGCGTCTACCTGCGAGGGATGTGTGGAAATGTCTAATTGTTTCAGACGTAACCAGTACTTGACTATACGAATGGATACCTCTACGTCTCCAAAAAAGAAGTCAAACCCCCAAAGCATAGATTGTATCCAGTAAAAGTTTTTAAAATAGCCATGTGTTCTACTAGTCAACATTGTTAACTCGCAATATCTGCACAGTACATCCTTGCTGTTAATTGTTTCATGTTGCAATTAGCCCTCGGGCAAGAACTTGCAAATAAAATTATTATAAGAAGGCTGTAAAACTGCTGCTGTGTTAAGTGCATTGTTAGGGAGTTGTGAATAGAACGAGATGAATAGGCCCGTAGCATGTCCGTGACAAGGTTAAAGGTAAAACAGTCATCCTCAATTGAGGTGAAGCATAATAATTTTTCAAGTAGCTAGTCGTAGCCTACTCTTCTCGATAAGTGTATTGGGTTCTTTTACGTGCAGAGGTTTGACGCTTGACGCTTGAGGCTTACGCCCAAAGCTCTCTCATACACGGGGCCGCTGGCTTTACGTCACCATCCGAAACGAATGACAAAATACTATACGGAAGTTCTGCTCAAGTCACAACATTGACCTTGATCTTCGCCTATAAAAAAACGACCATATCATCACAAATTCACAATCCATCCAGAGGTGCTTAAGTTATACTGACCACAGATATCCAGACCACAAACACACACGTCTAAAACAATGCCTCCGTTTATCAGGAGGTAAATATAAAAGAGTGGTACAATATCACTGAATGAAATAAAATAGATTAACCTGGAAACCTAGGCACCTACACACATCCCAAATTCAAGACTGGATCCAGCTGGCACCTTGCCTACCCAGGCAGGACACTCACGACCCCAGAAAATACGGCCACGAGACCTATTGTGCACGGTATGTGGTCAAGATAATCCCACAAGTCCAAATTTAATGGGTTGTTGGTCGATTGCCCTGCTGCGTTTTTGCCAGTCGAGTCGGAACTACCTTCAACACAGATTTGAAGAAAAACAAAAATTGGATGTGTTAACCCATCGATTTTAATATCTGTTTTCGCCTTTCGAACTAGGTAGAAGAATATGGTGCTGTACGGTTCATATCATACTTCACTGTCAAAATGTTTTCGCAGATTTCATCCCACCAGAACTAACCAGTCCTGATCACACAGCTCTGTCTCTTACTACTTGCTCTTATTTTTCCCCTCTCTTACCTACCGATGTTCAAAAGGGCGTCGTCAAAAGAAAATAATGGAGTCTGAATAACGACAATGGATTGAAATGTGTAGGACATTGGTACAAACGCTTTGTATTCTATACTGTTTCAGTTTCCACTTCACCAACATAAGCTCACACGAACATGTATCCTCCCGCAGTGGCACTTTCATCGACAGCATAAAGCTCCTTGAAAACCGCCTGTCATCGGCGAGCATTCTGAGTAAACCATTAAAACAAGATACACCTCATGTAACATCTTATATTTTCCATTAAATTGCATACAAGCAGAGTATCATCATCTTCTGTCATTTTCACAGCAAAGATGGGTAGAAATTGTAAATGTGTTGATATGAATTGAAGGCTACTGGTGTATCATTTACCCCCAATATTGCCCCATTCTTTCCACAACATAATTTTTATAAAACCTATAGAAGCTATAAAAGTTTTTCTATGACAGAACATCAAATAAAACTTCACCGGATACGAAAGGTTGTGATAAAAAACAACCGACTGTACTGTGATACCGCTAGCTCCACTGTCTGCATATTGTATGTAATAGTATGCAAAATGCGTGGGTTTGCTGTTGTGGTACATATGATATTTTAATCAAAAAGAAATTAAGAAATAAAGTAAAAAAACGAAATTAAAGGTTCCTTGTGGCACAACCAAAATGGTTTACCTCCCAACGTTTAAGTATAATCTCTCCTACCTTCCCAAGGGCAATAATGACTGGCTCTATTTCTGAATGCTAGGTCCTGTGTGCCCTACAAGATCTCTATTAAAGCACTAGATACATCATCAGTGTGCAACACCACCCCACTGTCAACAAAAGTTGACCACCCAAGGTGATGCATGTTTGGGCACATCCTCCGTATGCCCGAAGACACTCCAGCACAAAAGGCACTAGAATTTTCCACAGCGGGGTGAAACAAATACAAGACCAGGAAAGAAAGACATTGCACAAACCTGCACCAAAGTGTCCTGAGAACAGACCTCAAAAACTAAGGAATGGGAAACCTAAAAACTGCAAAGAAACTCAAAAAGCTACGGCAGCTTGCAGGAAAAAAGACACAGTGGGAAGAAATGAAGAAAGACTGAATGCAGCCAGAGGTTGTTTCTACTGGTTGTTTCTACAACTGCAGAATACAGTGAATCATCACCAGGTCCTGTGTTATAGATTTGAAGGTGGCAGAGGGCAGAGAGAGAGGGAAATAGATGCGAACGCTGGGTTAAGGGGGCTATGTGGATCAAAAGATCTACTCCAGCCATGGACCGTGGCACACACAGGCCTAGTCATGTTTTGGGACCAGTCTTCTCAATGGGAAGTAGAACCAGTTCTTTCTGCTCGCGGAAGGCAGCAGAAGGAATAGTAAGGAAATCATTCTGATTGTGAAACATAGAAATGTACCATCCAGAACAAGCAGCACAGTTTCATACACTTTGCTCGTCCATGAAATATATTACTATAACGCAGTCCCATGGTCTTCGTCTTACCATCATAATAAAGGCCCAATATCAAAATGGACCATCTTCATACATCTTCATGACAATAAATATGTTGAATAGAAATAATGATACCCATAATTAGCCAAACTTTAATCCTGTAAAACTTAAGATAGTCATTTTGCTGTAGTGAATAGTTTTATTCCATACTTATGTCATGTTCTATATTAACCGCTGTTGCCATACTTTGTACCTGCTGTAATAGTCGTGCAATAAAGGTCTTCTATCTTCATGTATTTCATCAAGTATGTGTTTTTCCACGCAGTGGTGAAATGCAGCTTTGAGCATGCCTAACATTCGTGTCAATGAAGACGACTAGATAGGGTATCACACCATGTACCATCATTATCATTGTTATGATTAAAAGTAATGCAAAATGCCATGCATCTAGGTGCGCATGGAAACATATTCACACACTACATGTGCTTGTTGTGAAATTTCCAGTGTTTTTCAATCTCCCCTAGTTCGTCCCTAGTTCTTTCACTCCCAACACACAACCAACTTTCAAGACAAGACAAGACGTGAAGATTTAAAGGAGTCCTAAAGTCCGGGGGGGGGGGGGTATTTTCCAATAGATGGTAATTTTAGGAAGTAGAAATGAATATTTGTTACAGTATACGATAAAGTACCCACTAGTCCCATGCGCATCCGAAAGCATTTAGTATTCTACCAAATTCCCCAGGTGACCTTCAGCCTATGTGTTTTTTACAATGTGCCTGACAATGCCTGACAAAAGTTAGATTACAAAAAGGATGTCAGGGTGGTTAAGAAAAACTTGTCTTGCTATGTGTTCTTTAATATCTTATTAACAATTGGCCTTCTAATTGTGCTTAACCACCCTCATTTACGCCGAAAATACCCAAGTTTAAAAATGTATGTTTACGCATAGGAAATACACTAGTAGGGTCTGCAGGGGTTTAGTGAGTATCATATTGTTTTAAAAAACACACCTTGTGTAATTCACCACAAGCGGAATTCTGTACAAAGTCGGCTGATTATGTATTGATTGATACATAATCTAGTGGAAAATAACACCGCCCTCTGGAGTTTAGGACTCCTTTAACAACAGAACGTGTTTGTAGTAGAGTTGGTTCCGTTGATCAATAAGGAGAGGTATCACCACTACCAATGGCCGGTGAAATGGCCTAGTGGATAGTGTTCGCCTTGGCCGCCCTTGCATACGGTAGGTCGTGAGTTCGAACCCCGGCCGGGTCATACCAAAGACTTTAAAAATGGTACATACTGCTTTCTCTGCTTAGCACTCAGCATTTGGGAAAGAGTATGGCAGTTAAACACACACCACTACCAGTGGACTAGCCCCCCGCTGTAGTGATAAAGTTGTGTGGCCCAGGAAACCGAGAACCGAAACGAAGATGGGCGCCGCCTTATGCACCGTCTGGTGGGGGGAGGACTTTAACTTTTTTTTTCACCACTACCAAGTCTCAATGCGTAATGGGTGTTCTGTGTCATGTTCAAGCCATCGTTATCATAAGGAAGTTGTATGTTTACATTTTACTGTCTATAATATGATAGGGAGAGAAACATGTTGTTTTTGCTGACATTTATTCTTCAACTTTGATTTTTCATTCTTGTACCGACGGACCATGAATTTGGCATGGAGGTAGAGTGAAGTGAAAACATAAGGGGCATGTTTTCTTCTTTCTTTTATGTAGGCCTTTTTGTTCTTTTGTTGATCTTTGACAAGAAGGTTATGTTTCCCGGTCTGTGTGCTTGTCTGTCTGTGTATGTGCTTTTTAGCAACATAACTCTAGAGGTCGCTAAAGTGTCTTCAAGATATTTGTTATGTCTACTAGGTAGGCGTTGGCAAAACGAAGATATGAGTAGGTTATGTTCCCCTATTGGTTTTCTAAGGCACTAAACTTTCGGTTTTGATATCTTGTGTTCTGGACATGATATGGTTTTGATTTTGTTGATGGTAGATATCTCGTGGACTCTTGAAGAGGTGGGCTTTTTGAAACCGCAGGAGTCGAGAGTAAGAAGGAAAAAAAATCGAGAAGAGACGGACGGTTAGTCACGACTTTTCGTAGGTAGCTGCCTTTTCTTTCTAGCGACGATTAACAAAATATTATACGAATCATGCAGATTAGGATTTGATTTGCATAATTGGTGAGACATTTCTGTTCTATGATAGAACTTTCAAACATGTTACATTTGTAGCTTAAAAAGAGAGGAACATCAATATACATCAATCATACTATTGAAGACCTCATCTTCAAAATAAATGAAAAAATATTTACCAAAGTGGTCAATGATACGAATTTTATACTTGCAGCATTTAAAATTAACTAAAGGTGACCAGTGTTAGTCATATCACGCTCTTTCTCATTTAAACCAATTGCTGTGGCCAACTTTATGATTTGATATGACCCAAATTACGGGCACCATCGATGATTACTATATTTTCCCACAACACCTATTATGTTTCACAATGAATGCGCCACAACATTACTTATAGGCTTTGACGTAGAAGCATTGGGTGGCCTAAAAAGCCCTAAAAACGGCTGTCGCCTGAGGAGATTTAAAAAGCAGCCGAGAACGTAACAATTCAGTTCAAAAATGACCGGTTAACTGCCAAACTGTCGTTTTTATGACGAAGTAAGTCGAAGTCTTCATAAAAACGATAGTTTGGCATCTTATATGTGGCATGTCAGGAACTTCTAACTTCAAACGGTAACGGAAGTTACAGAATTTGGCGACAGGCATAATAAACCACCTTGCACAGCGTACAAGGACAGTGCCAGGAGCGATCTTACCTGGTTTGTCGGAGGGCCTCGGTAGCTGAATTCACCAGTTAACCAGTCATTCTTTGAACTAAATTGTCACGTTCTCGGCTGCTTTTAAAATGTGTATGTCTCCTCAGGCGACAGCCGTTTTGGAGGGTTTTTAGGGCACCCATTGCCACCCATTGCTATAACTTCTTCCAAGTCAAAACCCATAAGTAATGCTGTGGTGCATTTTTCGTGAAACATAATAGGTGTTGTTGGAAAATGAACAAAGCATCGATGGTGCCCGTAATTTGGGTCATATCAAATCGTAAAGGCTGGCCACAGCAATTTGTACATTTAAATGAGAACGGTACGAGCGATTAATGATTTTTACGTGGCACCTTTATACTTACTTGATGCATACTGGTTGTACCTGTAGATTAAATGAATTTTAACCGAGTGCTAAAACAAATGGAAATGTTGCCCTGTACGTATAATAAAAGACGTTGTAAAATCAGATTGAATAGATTATACGAACATCTAGAAATAGCAAATATGGACAGCGGCAGTTCTTATAAATCCCAGTTAAATCGCGAGAGCGAGAATAGAATTTTGCGCCAATCGGGAAATCTGCATTTCAGTGATCATCCACCAAATTAAACAACACGCCAGGCAGAAGGGCAGAAGGTGGTAGTCTAAAACCTACGTAAAGATCTCCTGTCAACTCAACTCTCCTCGATGAGTATCTGTTGTTGTTTTTTTTACTTTAATTACTGACTTTAGAAGCTACCCCAATACATGGCTTCACGTCACCATCCGAAATGATCAATGCAACCTTTCGCACCCTCTCTATGCATGGAAAGTGACCCATATGGTGAAGCACTGGGGTCACTAACCACTGTCGGACACGATAACGTAATATGGGGTCGTGTGGCGTAACGGCAGGGTGTTCGGCCCAGAAGCAAGAGGTCCCGAGTTCGAATTCCCCTGACGCCACCGACGTTGTGCCCTTGGAAAAGGCACTTTATACGACTTTCTCACTTTGCTCAGGTGTATAAAAAAAGGATGTGTTGTTATCTGTACGTGGTACTGTTAATAAACTTGAGTGCAGTGCCACATCCTTGTCTGTCAAAAACCTAAGTAAAAAATAAAGAAAAAGATAACGCAATACAGCATCCTAAAGTTCTACTGTATGGAAGTATTATTCAAACCTTCAATACTTTAGACTGCATGTATGTCGCAAGCAAAGAGATTCTTACAGTTTTCAAATGAGCACCACGGTTTAAGGCAGATTTACCGTAGATTACTTATGGACTCTTTGCTGTATGTATGCTGTATTTATGCTGTGTGGTCGTCTGAAGCTCTTCCGGCGGCGTCGGGAATATCGAATCAATCTCAGTACGCTCATCTCGAAACATGTCATGACTTGACTAAGGCTTCGGCGGTAAAAGAAAACGGGCGTTGACCTGATGCACGACTAACGTTTTACATGTTCCACTCTTGTTTTTGTACCAGTATCGACTTAAACGTGGATTATTTTAACCTCATTGCTCAGAAATGTTTTGAAAGGCAAACAAAAATGTCCAGAAAATTTAATAAATCCTTTAAATGTTTAGGACATGTTTACATGTGTTGTCCATGCAAGGAACATTAACATTCCGCAAAGTTTCGACGAAGTGCCCTTAGGTAATTGGAAACACAATATATATAACACCGTGCCCAGATTCAAACACTCAGATACAAATGAACCATTTAGATGTTTAGGGCAGGCATATGGGCTTAGCTTTTTGTATTGTATATTCAGTGCACATTCACGGCTTGCAGGTCTGACAGGCAGGTTCACAATGGATCAGACTTGTGGATAAATCATAGCCCGGACGTGTCACCTTCCTAACACAGGTCATGTCCTTTGGTCAATCTCCCCATACGGCCGGACACCCATCGACAAGGTGCCTCCACTGCTGAATAACACATTCAACCCTCGCAGTGTAAGATGTTCACCGAGTGGTGCGTTTTGGTTAAGCTTACCGTGAACCATTGAAAGCTGGGGCCAATTACTTTAAAAGTTACAGCCTTAATAGGATGTTTTATGGCAGGGGGAGGAGTGAAGTCACGGAGGCCAAGTGTGCTGTACCCGCAATTTTCTATTCCAAACCTTTCACGAAGCCGTCAAAATCACATCAACAGATATTTAGCATAGATATGAGGGTCTTGTTGGAAATAACGACTTTGACATGAATTTTCTGTGACTGATATATTGGTAGACGTCTTACAGCAGATTCTGTTGACATGAAATGACCTGGAAAAAAACCTGGTCAGTTTTATTATAAACTAAAATGAAACAACACATGTGAAGTACAGTCATGTTTTTTTATCAAAATGTTTTGCTTAGTCTGTAATCTATTATAGTTGAATATGTACTCGTCAGTCGTGTAAAGGAACACACACACACACTTGCTCTCTCTCTCACACACACACACACACATGCATACACACATGCACACAGATACACACACACACACACACAAACACATGCACATAGAGATACACACACACTCACACCTACACACAAACACATCCACAAAGAGATACATACACACACACACACACACACACACACACACACACATACACACACACACACACAAACAAACACACACAGCTACACACACACACACCTACACATACACACATATATACCGACTATTTAGTGAACTCTGCACGATCCAAAACTTCTTTTAAGTACCGTTTATCCACAGCTACAAAACTTAAGTGCACTTTAGCTCCCACACGGTATTCCATAAAACTGTATACATAAATGGCGTAGTTTGGGCCGGGGGCAACGACCTGGACCGACGTCACGACCACAGACCTAGCCTTGAAATACTTCATTTCTAACTCAACCTTTAGAGACAAGGCTCTTGTGACCACGTATGGTTTAATAAATCTAGTGTTTGTTTAATATATTTAGAGGTTGTTTTCTATGTTTTATGAGAGAGATGTTTTCAATGGCAGTCTGGTTAAAAGATCATCTTAATTCTCATGTTTTTCCCATCGTTCTCTTTTCTGTTGATGTATGCTTACAGCTTTTTGCCTGCTGGAATGTTATCAATGATATATGACACTAGATGGCTCTGATGATAATCTACATGGCCATCAGCCATGTCTACCCTCCATCGTTTTCTCTGACCTTGGTCACCAATGGCAACCTGACCTCATTCCGTGTCTGTTTAGAGATCTGTATGATAAGCATGACTATCAACATAACTAATAACATAACTGTTGGGTCCTAAGACTTTTCAGTCCACCCTGTCCTTGACAAAACGTTCGTTGAATTATTGAAGAACACGTATCGAGCCGGGGGACAGCATACATTTCAATCAAAGTTGTCTAAAAGTAAATAAAATTTCACATATTTATCTGTCTTCTGAAAGTAATGGCAATATTAATGGTCAGTCTGAACAAGCATCAACGGGACAATCTGTGGCGTTGTGATCTTAGCTGTTGTACTTGAGTGTAGCGCCACTATGACAATGCCTTTGTGTATCGTGCCTCTTTTTTTGAACACAGATTTGAGTTGCTAAAAACGAAATTACAACACTTCTGCAAAGCCATCGCTCGCTCATAAAGACCTATTGGAATGGGATCCTACAGATTGAACTAATTTTCGACAAACAGTCTCAATGCAATTGACGTCATATACATCTGATAGGAATAGGCTACCGTCCCTTTCTATATTCATCATCATAGACAGATAAACAAGTGAAATTTTCTTTACTTGCAATGAAAACCACCAAGTGATAAATGATGGGAAGTTCATACTCGTGATATGTGTAAGTTAGTTGAAGGTGAACATCACAATGCATCAATTATGTTAATGTCTACGTCATTTGCAATAAAATTTACAAAAGCTCTAAGTTCATGGGGGTATGAGGTCGCCGGACTATTTTTGCACATCATATCACTGCTTTTAAAAATAAAGAGTAAAGGTTAAATCCAATTCACCCAAATTCTAAACTATGTCCAAATGGTCAACAGTATCTTTAAATGTGTATTCAGATATGCTGTTATAAGTGAAAATGAAGGCACTGTGGAGACATATCGTTCTATTGTGGCTAGACTTTGGGTTTTGTCTCTTATTTTTGTCGTTTTCTATAAAATCTGCTGCCTCATTTTACTTATTTGGTAGGCACAGCAGAAGCAGTAAGCTTTGTACCGATAACACCTTACAAACACAGAATGTAAAGTCTATGGCAGCGTTGAGTAACAAACAGTAGATGTGCTGCAAAAACAGTCTGAAAATGCATGAGAACACTCACAAAGTCAAGTAAGGGCAGCTATGGCGTCTACCTACGCATGATTAACTTAATTATTGTAAACAGTTTGAATAGCTATTACTAAATAAATCTGCCATCGAAGCATCTGCTTTGCCTTGCTTTGCATGATTACATAAAGTATTGGATAATTATTTTCTAAGTTTCTTCCTTGTATCATCACTGTATAATTTGCGAGAATTAAGACGATATGTCACAGTTCGTCCCGTGGCATATCCTCAGCCTTTTCATTTGGTTTAGTCTTTTTCTCGTTGTTCTTTTTCTTTTTCTCGTTCTCTTCATTCTTTATCTGTTCCTCCCTAACAATTTTCTGTTCTTCCCCAACCTTTTCCTGTTTCTCGCTATGGTATTTTTGATCTTTTTGCTCCAGTTCTTTCTTTTTCTGTTTTACCTCATTCCTTTTCTGTTCAACATTACGTGCACGATACGCAAGGATCATTCGTTCGTCCTCTTCATATTCATCTGAGGGAAGACGTGGATGCTCAAGTTGTTTAGCGCTGTTTCCTACGGCATCAAGACGGCGGAGGAAGCCTTGCGCAGGGAACACCGGTCTCCACTTGTCCTCCAGCAATTTACCTACGTAAATTTACATGTCATAAAAGGAAGTAAGTCGACAAAGGGAAAAAGGAAAGAAAAGTGATCTCGGACAAGTTTAGCTAAAATGAACTCAATGAACAGATGAGCTAATCTTCCACTGGTCGTGACAGAGAAGACAGACGCTATGTATATAGTATTTACAGGTTCATTGTACGTGGAAGTTCCCCTAGCTCTTTTCGGCAAGCACAAAGAACAGTGGACAACGGCTTAACATCCCGTCCTAAGGACTGCGACCCTTTCCGGTAGCGCGCATGTCAGGTGAGCGACACAGCTAGGATCGAACCCGGGGCTTCTAGTTCCAGAGGTAGGGCCGCTTACCACTGGACTAAGTACGCTACATAGGAATGTGTGAACGTCATTGCGCAGAGGTTGAACAAAGTACAAATTATGTCAGACCAAGTTGGAAGAAACTTTTCTATTTTGAACATGGCAAAAATGTTTCGCAACAATTCTAGTGTATTCCACAGTTTAAGAAGAAAACACTATTCTAGTGTATTCCACAGTTTAAGAAGAAAACACTAGCAAATCTCGTAACTTTTAGCAAATGCAATGTAGAAGTAGATATAAAGCTTGGTCTTGCTTTTCTGGTGTATTGTATATATACTGATCTACAGAGACACTAGAGACCTAGAAAACCAGAACAACTCGACAGCATGCCCAGGACGGTTTCTAAACATTTCGGTTTCAGAAGGACGCCTAACTCTAATCGTCACCTCAACCCTACCCTAATCACCTCCATGATCCATGAAAAGTTTATATTTTCAGCAGCGTGTGTGTGTGTGTGTGGCTGTCTATCTGTTGGTGAACAAGATAACTCAAGAACGGCTAAATGGATAGGTTTCATATTTGGCGTGTTGGTAGGTTGTGACAACAACTAGAAATGATTAGATTTTGGGCCTTCTGTCAACTTTTGTAAGTACTGCAGCTGAACTTCCGTGTTTGATATCTTGTGTTCTGGAAATGCTATGGTCACGATTTTTGGCCGGTAGATAGCTCTTGTGTTCTAAAAAAAGTCCCATAAGTTTGGGCCACCTATTGACGAGTTCAGAAATTGCTGGGGCGTTTTGTCAACATTTTTTTGAAGAGGATTACTCAGAAAGGGAATGACGGATTTTCATGTATTTTTTTTTCCATGCAGACAGAGATGTGCAACGTGAAATTCAAATTATGCAAAATAGGGAGGACATTTGCATAATAAATTAGAAAATTCAGAGCATTTTTTTTCAACGTATCTCTTGTCCCAGGCATGCTATGGTCTGTACATTTGGGTGGTAGAAATCTTTTGACTTCGGGACAAAGTGAGGCAGGTTAGCGCCCCCTGACCATTTTTTTTTGAACTGCAATGGCGTTTTTGTCACAAATATTACAAAGAGGATAACTGAAGAAAGAAACTAAGGATGTCAATGATCTTAGGCATGCTGGTAGCTTAGATACTAGTAGAGATAATCGTAATTAGATAATATTACATATTATTCAAATGAGGAGTTAATTTGCATCATCAGGTAGGAAATTCTATAATTCAATAAAAGTTTATAATGAAAGCTCATCTGTGTTGGTAGTAATCATGATACAATGCTAAACTTTCTTCCAACACTAAGTTATTCACGGATCGAATTTTCGACGATCACTGTCGCCTTCTTCAGGATCAATAATGACCAATCACTGCCGAACGTAAACTCGCGAGAGTTTCAATAAAAGTTTCTTGGCACTATTGACATAAATGTCATGTCGATAGCCATGCCCTATGTATATAGTCATGTACCTATAACAAATGTGCCGAAGTTAGCATTTACATGCCAGATCTAGAAATGGAAGTGGAATGACTCGAGTAGGAGATGGTCAAGTTTAGTTTAGAAATAGAGGGAAAATCCTAGCAATACTCACCAGTCTTTACCTCGTTACATTCTTGAACCCATGCCTGTATTTCTTTCATACCAAAGTTACCACTATGTGGGTAGTGACAGATGTTTCCCTGCGAGAAATAAAAACATACGTGTAAATATAACACGTCATTGAAATTCTTGCCCAACGAAGAAACAAAACGTCTATCTCCACAAAAGTATTAAAGACAAAACAAGAGTTTGGAGACCTCAAATCACCATGAAATATATATTATGCAAATAAGACCAACATTTGCATAATTTATATTCAACAACGTTCACTGTCACATAACTTCCAAATGCCACAAGTATGAAATTCCAGTTATCTACCAATATGTAATAACAGTATTTTCTCATTTATTATGCAGATTAGGTTTTCATTTGCATAACCTTTATCATCAATGTCCCTTTATGTCAGTTACATATGTTGCCTGTTTGATCTGTTTTGAACAATGAAAATATTAGACTCGAATATCAACTCTTACCGTTGAATGGTCCAGCAATACTAGCGCAGGGATATCCGTACTTGTTGCGTAAAAATCAAGAAGTTCCACTGCAAACGTCTCATTTCTGTGAAAAAATCAGTATGTTGAGGGACAAACTTGAGATTGTTTTATGTCTTCAAATTTTCGAACGGAACACGCCTACAGTTCTTTGGAAAGTTGCAGGTGGGCCCAAACCACCATTACTGCAAATTGCAAAGTCGGATTTCGGATTGATATTATCATATAGCCAGATGTCGTTGACGAATCAGAAGGCTCCATTTACGGGTCGTTATTTTCCCATATTGACCCCATTTTGCGGGTCTTTAATCTCCATATAAAACCTAAAGGTTCCCATTGGTTCAATTTTTAACATCGCCATTGCAAAGGAGGGTTTTGTTCTTTTACTTGATTCTATGGAACTTTCTGATATAGACAGACTAATAAAAGCACTGTGCTATTTGAATTTAGTAATGATAAATAGTCAGTACAATCAAAATCAACGGTAAATCCTGTAAATAACAACATTAATGTTATTGCTAACCTTGACTCCTTTTTCATTCAAGGTACAGCCCTCAAAGAAAAACAAAGCAGCCATCTTGTTTTTCTTCGATGGTGTTGCGTGTTTGATTTATTTGTTTTATTTATCTATTTCGATTTGATGTATGATAATGGCTATTTGATAACGAAGTTAACGTTAATGACCCGCTTTCCTTTGGTGTATACGGTGTGATAAGGCATGGTCGTTCCTATAACCACCTCATAAACATTTATTCAGTGGTTATAGGAACTGACAATGCCTTATCACAACTCAGGGTCATTAACTCTATATTACGCTTCACCCAGAAATAAGGTACGCAACTCAAATATCGGGGGGTACTTTTACCAAAAATTCAAATCATTGTGATCGTTAATTTGCAGGTGACACCCAGTAACGTTAAGTGAGATAGAAGGATAAAGACCTGGACAATTGAGCTGCAACCTGAGGTGCGCGGGCCGACTTGCTCTGCTAAAAGTCAGATACCCACTTATTTTTAGTTGAAACATTTTGACAAAAATAAATGTCTTCGAAGATTTTTTGTCGATTCATGGCATGGGAAACTCTACTCATACAGATCTGATCACAGTTCAACCTTGTTTTTCTCGTCACTTACCTACTAATTCTTAAATGGACGTCGACTGGAAAGTAATGACCACAATGATTTGAAATTTGGTGGATATTGCAAGAAGACCTCATACCACATACTTATGCCCTGAAATTTGAGTTGTGCACCTTATTTCTGGGTGAGGTCGAGGACTTATTGATCATCCCTCGAATTTGCACTACTTACAAGTCCATCCACGAGAAAACTGCGTTGATTTGCTCGGAAGCGGCAATTTCCCCCACCGCCCCCAAATCACTGGAAGATCCGCCGAATAAGATCACGAACGGTTTACTCCTCCGGTACAGGGCAGGGAAGTTCCGAACCGTCAGCTTTGGCTGGAGGAACAAATAGACAATATGAAGAAGAACTCTATTGCACGACAATTGTACACGGTACAAAGTATGGCAGCAATTCTTAAACACAATACACTTTCTCAACATATGATCCACTGCTCATCGAGTCACCTGTCTCATCTGCATAACGTGACGTCACAGAAGTGGATTGTTCACTCCTTGACAAAGACTGTAGCTGATCAGTCGAAAATTTGGGTAAGTCCAATTTATTGTGTTGGTGTTTACAGTTTAAACTCCATTTAGAATGACTTCTACCAACACAGATGAACTTTACTTTCAAGTGAACAAAACTGAATATGTGTGTAGCGTCAACTCGAGAATTCCGCCCAGGTTTCCCAATAAAGAACACTTAAAGAAATGTTATCGACTTTCTCATGAAAATGCCTTGAATGCCTGCATGTCACGGGGACTACTGATACGCCATTAGTAGATCTTTTTAAATTCACGGCTGTGCGTGTGTTTAAATGGGGTGGTGTAAGGGTACCTGGAGGAATCATGAGAGTTCACGCTACATTGCAGACTTCTTTGAATTGGAAGCGTTGGAATTTTTTTTTGGGGGGAGGGGGGGTGCACTGATACGCGAGTTTTAAACACGGGCCAATGTGGTCTAATGCAGGTTTAGGTAGTTTTGCAGCCGATGAATTATACCGCGGAGGGAGGATCGCCTCTGAGACCTCTAGGCGCTCTTAGAAGTCTGCGAAGGAGGCTACTACACTGCAGGCTAAAACATACGTGTACCTTGCAGATTCGTGTTGTAATACAAAATTCAGACGGGAGATAGGGTTACCGTTATGTTTGTGTATTTGCGTTTATGGCAGTATCACGCAATTGTAACAGTATGATAAATATCATTGTTGTTTTAGCTATAACTTTTGCTTTATACTGTGGAATATCAATTGACATAAAAAACGTGCGTTTTGAAAATTCTGTGGCAAATATGATATATTAATAATGTTTTTTTTATTCATTTCGTGTAGTTGCACATATTCGCAAGGCCATTGGGATTGGCCCTGAATTGCTCTGACACTCATAATTTACACAAAATACTAGAAGTATATTACATTACTGGGACACTATAGAATATAAAAAAACGATTCAACAATTCAGGAGGAACATCCGGTATATTTCTGGGCATGCAATGACAACGTCTGGGTTTTGTGTCGAAATATGCAAAATAACTTACAAAAACTGGAAGACTTGCGACTCGAACAAAGTTGATAAGAGCTTCAGTGTCCATGGTGTCTTCCCGCAAAACCTTTTGTTGTTGATATTCATCATTTCTTTTGACAACCACAACACAAGGCACCTCCGCTTCAAACTGGGCACAGCTAGATGAATGACATGATATCATAACTCTTGATAAGAATCATTCAGCAAAATAAACCCCAGTATACAAAATAAATATTTCAGTTCATTTAAAAGAGGTAAAAATTGTCATGTTCAACAGTTACTCATTCAGAAAAGACAGCATTAGAGTCAATTCCACATTACCGAGAGGGTGTTTGTTGCCTTTTGTTCTAACATTTACAAAACCTTTGTAACAATCTATGTGAGATAAGTAACTGTTAAGAACAATTTCCAACGTTTATTTGATGTTCTTAATATTTCCTTCTGTGTTCCAACAGGTTAAAAAAAATTCCGACATTGAACACATTATTTGTATTTGTTTCTAAACTGTTGCAACATAGATTGATCATTTGTTTAAACATGTTCCAACATTCTACAAACATAGTATAACTGGGTCAGTGGGCTGGGAACAGGGCAATTCACACATCCCTTCAAAGTATAGGGGTTAGGCCTAGGTGCCATGCATAGACACCTCAAGACAAAAGAGTTGCCAGTGTCCAGACGTGAAATCTAAAAATATACAGAGGCAGACAATAGAGCGTGATTAGCACCTACTTTTATGGGGGCAATAACCCAAATCTACCATTTTGAGAACGATGCAAATGTTGGAACATGTTCAAACTTTCATTTCTAATTGTTTGAACAGTCTGGAATTATTTTGACTGAAATAGTCTTTTCTCTAAAATTGTTCAAACTTATTAGCAATATCATTTGAAAACACTCTCGGTGACATGGAATTGAGTCTATAGATCTAATAAAGAAATGATTTCTATTTTGTACGTAGTTGCTTTCTCTTTTTATATGGTTATTAGTTGAGGGATGCCCTCGAAAACCTAAAGGTTTCTGAATGTTTCTTGTTTGATTTGTTTTATCGCTATTGTTCTCAAATGATTTTCTCATTTTATGAGCGAATAAAGAATAAGCAATAAGTAATGTAGTAATGTTTTAGAAACTATACTGTAAACTGCAGTTGAACACATTTACTCATAGACCTATATACCTTGGCATTACTACTAATGTTATTACTATGAGTCCATGTATTGTATATTAAAACTGCATTCAATATTGCGTGTCTATTGTTGTACAAATTACAACATGTTGCGAAACTCCCTGTACTTCAAATTTGTTTGTGTTAATGACGTCATTCATTGCTTACAATTCAGCAGCCAATTTTTCATCTGTCACAGCACCAAGGACAAAGTATCCATGAAGGTCACGCGCAGCCTGCTGGAATACCTGAAAATCTGCAATGTTTAATGTAATTAGTATGCATGTCTGGTGAACTGGACCATACTGGTATATATAGCTTCATGACCAAAAAATGCTACTTGTACTTGCCTTAGTACTATCTTTTTTTAAATTCTGAGGACGAACAGTTTTCCTTTACCTTTTTGTTATACTGGATTTCCTTCCAATTTGTATATTATGTCAATCCAATTATTTGAAGACAATATACAACAATATCGCAATTTATAAGAAACCAGGTGGGCGAAATATATAGCCCAATTTGTGCATTGTGTAATGAAAATGGAACCTATATAAACATGTTTGTCAATTGTAAAAGACTTGGAAACTTCTGAAAAAAGTGGAAAACATGTTGAATCATAATGGAATTAGTATAAAGATAACCAGATTGTTGATATTGCTTGGACTAAATCATAGTCTGGAAGTCACTGTTACTGCGAATAAAGTAATCACTTTGGCAAAGTAATCACTTGGGCAAAGTTTGTCGTTTACAAATCATGGATAAAACATAAGGGCAGTGACAGAGACCTGATGTAAGACAATTTATGGAATACTTTCCTGTTCGATTCTGTAATTTTTATTAGTCAACACCCTTAGCTTTGTACATTGTTATTTATCTACATTTTATATTGTGTTTATGATTGTTCACATGTTGTACATACTTTGTTATTAATAAAAGTTGAAATAAAATTGAAACAAAAGAAACGAAATCACAGTTTGAGGGACGTCTACCAAGCATTGCACACATCTTGCCAGCTTGTCCTTGATGACACGACCGTAGCGAAAGACCCGTCAAACCAATTTTCTCGCGTTGATAAAAAGCATGGGAAGAAATAAGTAAGCGAGTAATAATCTATAGCACAGGGGAGTAAAGGTCTACGATAGATCAATAAGGACCAATTATATATAATTATGCACAGCAGGGAAAGGGTTTTGTACATGCAGATGTAATTTCGATTTGCTGGGTTTCTTTGACGGGTTGAATCGATGTTCTTAAAGAAGTGTTCGTGTACGGTCATGAATTTCGCGCTGTCTATGATGAAGCTTCCGTTCAACCAAGGTCATCGACTAGCCTCAAGGTTAGCCTTCTCTTCGCCAGTGACAAGTAACTCGTAATGTATTTCTCACTATACTCATACAGTCATTCTCACTATACCATTAGTAACAATACAATAATACAATCCATCCAGGTCTTCTGGTATGCTGCTAATACACACACACACATACATACATACATACATACATACATACACGCGTTACCGAAAACATAACCTTTTGGAGAAGGTTATCATCACTAAACCAAGTCAGATGCGAAACAAATTTTTAAAACACGTTTTACAAACTGTATGTAACCTTAATCATCTTCAGGTCTAGTGCATTTAAGAAAGTGTTTTTAAAATGACTTCAATAGCCATGAATTTTCCACGTTTAAAAGGGTTGCATTTGCTCGCGAATTTTGTGTCCATCTCTCTCACGTTTGTGCAATTCTAAAGACTTATAATAAGAGTTGGCATGAGCAGTCAATTATAACGTATCAGGGAACAGGATGGTAGCTCTAATTGAAAGAATCATTTGGTAATCTTATCAAAGACCCGGGCGTCTTGAAAAGACGCATAGGGGTGGCGCCCATCTCTATTTCTATAGCCCTTGGGCCACACACGTTTTGGAAAGTCACCACAGCAGGGGGCTGGTCCGCTGGTAATAATGTGTGTGTTTAACTACCATGCTCTTTCCCAAATGCTGCGTGTTAAGCAGAGAAAGCAGTATGTACCATTTTTAGAGTCTTTGGTATGACCCGGCCGGGGTTCGAACTCACGACCTGCCGCGTACAAGCTTAAGGCGAACACTCTACTAACTAGATACGTTACCTTACGATGATGAGGATATTGGAAAACAGGTTTGTTTTATACCTTCCTGATCCTGTGATTTGAATGCTCCCACTACAGACGTATGGGAGGAATCCTTGAGCAGTTCGGATAGCGTCCCTGTATTGAAAGCTGCGACATCATCTAGAGACTTGATCTTTATTGGTGCTTCTATTTGGAGTCTGCAAACAGAACAAGTACAAAATTATTATATCAAAACATGTAAGAAATAGTGATACGTCTATGTTTAAAAGAGACTACAATATGCGGTTATTCCTGTAAAATTTGAAAATCAGATTTTAAGGTTTTGATACCTTAGGTATCTCAAGGTATCAAAACCAGATACCTTGATGAGATACCTAAACTCAAGGTATCTCAAGGTATCTGACATAATAAATCTATACATTGATACAGAAGATCTGTTGCTTTACCACTCAGGACTGGAACTGCTTAGGAATTCAATATCTTTCCCACACCCCCATCTCCGCTATAATTATAGCACTTTGGCCCAACAACTGTACAGGCAATTTAGCGACATGGTAAGGCATCCTATGATAATGGAGTTGGGGTACTTGTGGGGAGGGGGGCACGTTTTTCTAGTAGTAGGTCACACATTTTGTTGATTTCATTCATATCATATATCAACATTTCGGTGTTAGTTAGTGTCTTTTCAAATCGATAGTTATACTCACAACTTAACAAAGTGGACGAACTCAACAGTGTCTAGCATCCCTTTGTAATCTTTCAGAAATGTCCCTCCTACGAAGACTCTGACTGTAGGGTACGACGTGATGTTGTTCAGTTTGCAGACGTCCGTCCAGTCGTCACAAAGAACTTGTGCTAAGGTTACATTGCACTCGGCATCGTCTAGCATACAATAAAGAATAGAATATAATGTATAGATTAGTCTCAAAAAAATATTTCACTCTTCGGCCAAGCTCTGTTTTTGCCACGTACCATATGGTAGTCCTGACGTTATCAAAAATTCATTGGTTCTTTTGGATTATACATCAATTCGTTGATGTTAATGGCATAACAAGCCAGATTCCGTAGTAACATTTGTCTGTAATAATCATTCACGCAGTGTCAAACCATTAACAGAAACAAACAAAAAACCCAACGAACCCGAAAAATACGATACGTCTAAATTATTAGATCTTTGAAAACACTGAGTTTTTAATGAGTGGCCCCTCTCATTGGACCCGCGACACGTTGGCGACCGAGCGATTTGACACCGCGCCAAACGAATATCATTTTAAAAAATCTTGTTAAGCTCTGTGTGATTTGTTGTCTTTTTAGTCATACTTTTACGTTTTGCATGGTATTCCCATTGTAAGTCAAGGCTAACTCAAATACAATCTAGGACGCAGCGAGGTCGCCAACGTGTCGCGGGTCCAGTGAGATATGGCTATCGGTGTTTGTCGCTATTTGCATCCGGTGTATGAAGAGCTAGACACTCTGAGGGCGTTTGCAATTTCCTTCTGGACTAAAGCACCTGCAGCTGCTAGTAGATGTAAGAAATGTGCTTTTAACACTCCGTCTGGGCTAAAGCACCTGCAGCTGCTAATAGTTGGAAGAAATGTGCTTTAACACTCCTTCTGGGCTAAAGCACCTGCAGCTGCTAGCAGATGTAAGAAATGTGCTTTTACACTTCTTCTGGACTAAAGCACCTGCAGCTGCTAGTGGATGTAAAAAATGTGCTTTAACACTCCTTCTGGACTGAAGCATCTGCAGCTGCTAGTAGATGTAAGAAATGGGCTTTAACACTCCTTCTGGGCTAAAGCACCTGCAGCTGCTAATAGTTGGAAGAAATGTGCTTTTAACACTCCGTCTGGGCTAAAGCATCTGCAGCTGCTAATAGTTGGAAGAAATGTGCTTTAACACTCCTTCTGGGCTAAAGCACCTGCAGCTGCTAGCAGATGTAAGAAATGTGCTTTTACACTTCTTCTGGACTAAAGCACCTGCAGCTGCTAGTGGATGTAAGAAATGTGCTTTAACACTCCTTCTGGACTGAAGCACCTGCAGCTGCTAGTAGATGTAAGAAATGTGCTTTTAACACTCCGTCTGGGCTAAAGCATCTGCAGCTGCTAATAGTTGGAAGAAATGGGCTTTAACACTCCTTCTGGGCTAAAGCACCTGCAGCTGCTAATAGTTGGAAGAAATGTGCTTTAACACTCCTTCTGGGCTAAAGCACCTGCAGCTGCTAGCAGATGTAAGAAATGTGCTTTTACACTTCTTCTGGACTAAAGCACCTACAGCTGCTAGTGGATGTAAGAAATGTGCTTTAACACTCCTTCTGGACTGAAGCATCTGCAGCTGCTAGTAGATGTAAGAAATATGCTTTAACACTCCTTCTGGACTAAAGCACCTGCAGCTGCTAGTGGATGTAAGAAATGTGCTTTAACACTCCTTCTGGACTGAAGCATCTGCAGCTGCTAGTAGATGTAAGAAATGTGCTTTAACACTCCTTCTGGACTGAAGCACCTGCAGCTGCTAGTAGATGTAAGAAATGTGCTTTTAACACTCCGTCTGGGCTAAAGCACCTGCAGCTGCTAATAGTTGGAAGAAATGTGCTTTAACACTCCTTCTGGGCTAAAGCACCTGCAGCTGCTAGCAGATGTAAGAAATGTGCTTTTACACTTCTTCTGGACTAAAGCACCTGCAGCTGCTAGTGGATGTAAGAAATGTGCTTTAACACTCCTTCTGGACTGAAGCATCTGCAGCTGCTAGTAGATGTAAGAAATGTGCTTTAACACTCCGTCTGGGCTAAAGCATCTGCAGCTGCTAATAGTTGGAAGAAATGTGCTTTAACACTCCTTCTGGGCTAAAGCACCTGCAGCTGCTAGCAGATGTAAGAAATGTGCTTTTACACTTCTTCTGGACCTGCTGCTGCTGGTGGATGTAAGAAATGTGCTTTAACACTCCTTCTGGGCTAAAGCACCTGCAGCTGCTAGCAGATGTAAGAAATGTGCTTTTACACTTCTTCTGGACTAAAGCACCTGCAGCTGCTAGTGGATGTAAGAAATGTGCTTTAACACTCCTTCTGGACTAAAGCACCTGCAGCTGCTAGTAGATGTAAGAAATGTGCTTTAACACTCCTTCTGGGCTAAAGCACCTGCAGCTGCTAGTAGATGTAAGAAATTTGCTTTAACACTCCTTCTGGACTGAAGCACCTGCAGCTGCTAGTAGATGTAAGAAATGTGCTTTAGCACTCCTTCTGGACTAAAGCACCTGCAGCTGCTAGTAGATGTAAGAAATGTGCTTTAACACTCCTTCTGGGCTAAAGCATCTGCAGCTGCTAGTAAATGTAAGAAATTGCTTTAACACTCCTTCTGGACTGAAGCCACTGCAGCTGCTAGTAGATGTAAGAAATGGGCTTTAACACCCTTTAACACTTGTGTACAGAAGTTGCTACCATTCAGAGTGCTACCATCATCTGAAAAGATGGAAGGATGTCTACTATTCTACAGAAGTTTGGTAGTCAGACGATGGAAATCTCTTGCCTTCTTTACCGACAAGTTCGAAAGTTCAAAAAAGAGATAATGGAAAGTGAAAATGTAGCTGGAAAATGCCCCAAGCGCCTTGCAAACAAACCAATCGCAAAGGTCACATTGTGTGAACAAAACGTCACCCGGTCAGAAACATTAGGACAAAATCCTCACCGGCGGTAAACAGCAGTAAATGGTGTCCGAGCATTCTATCATGGGTTCGTTGCCCCTACAGCAAACCTTTGGAACATCAAAGGACCATTACCCTAGTACAGCTGAGAGGCAAGCTTACAGATGAGTCTGAAAGGGCATTTCTTGTTTCAACAACAACCTTTTATGTGGACATTATGAGGTCGTAATCTGCCCAATGTCCTGCGATTCTTTGTATGGCACACTTGCAACTCTCAATATCATGCACATGCACGCTGAATATAATATAATTTTTTCAATATAATTTTTATTTAACAATATGAGACACTTGCAGTGCTGAATATGATTCTCTTGTCTCATTTTGAGACTAGCTCTTAAAGCACGCAATATGTGGCACATGCAACACTCAATATCCTGAAATTGCAACGCTCAATATGAAGCAATTGTAATTACAACTCGTAATATGGAGCACATGCAACTCTCAATATGAGACATATATTCAACTCTTATCTTGAATATGAGGCACTTCCATGACAATGATTGTAATTCCTTTATGGTATCGCCACATGAATGATTAATGAGCTAGCCTTATTGGGCACAAACAGTCGTTAGTTGCTCATGAATAATTACGTATCGTTGTTAGACGTAAGCTGATTGGCTGATAGATTACCAGCGTGCTTTGCAGCTTTGCTCAAAATGAGCTCAAGCAAACCCTCTGATTGGCTGAAAGCTGTTTGGTGGTGACGTCGCCGAAACCTTGTTCAGGGTCTCGGAAGGACAGGGCCGCTATGGGAGGTAACGAATATATCGGGCCTGCTGGGAGGATGGCACTATCAGATGATACTAATTACGAAGTTATTCTATGTTTTATACACAACACACCTGCCAGCATCTTGGACGCCTCCGAGTAACTGTGCATGAAGGCCTTGGATCTTACATCCCCTGAAAAAAGAACGAAAGTTAGTCGCAATCAAAATTGCAAACAGGGCAAACAATGTGATACCAACATGAACGCATTTCACGTGAAGATATAGGGACACCAAATGGAAGCTATTTGAATCTCAGTAAATCATAGTTCAAACGTTTTTAGATGTCTAGATATCTTTTGGCCCTCTCAGATAATCCTAAACTAACCCATTACATGTTACGTGTGGATACATTACTGAAAATAATACCACATTAATTTTTTTCCGGTAAAACGCTGTGTACACATGTACACTGCAATGTAAATCAAGGACACCAACATGGCGCCTGCCTGCTTCATTGATATAGAAAGTGATTGAAAGCACCCTGTAACTGAATACGTTGAGGACATTGATCTTTGTGTTTTCTAATCTAAGGTTGGGTTTACACATGCGTTTTAAATCACACTCTGAGTACACTCAGCCGAAGTCCGACTCAAGTGCGGTCTGTTTACACACAGGGTCGCGAAATGACTTGGAACGCCCAGCTGAGTGACGACCGTGGTATTGGCTCGCTTTGAATAATGACCAATTTGCCCGCGGTTACTCGTCCGGGAAAAGAGTAATTGAGTATCCTAAATTTCTGTTCATACAGTCCGCTTAGTGGGACCTCGGCTGAGTGCACTCCGAGTGTGCTTGGACATGCGTGCGTAAATCCAGCCTTCGTGTTGAAAACAAGCAAGCAGGTGAAACGTACATGTCAAATGGAATACGACAACCACAAAGTGTTCCTCCTCCACAACTGTTGTAAATGTTTTGTCCGTTAGGGTAGAGATGTGTGTCGTGTCAATGGTGTTCACCCTATCCTTGTTCACAGCAATGGCTACAACGTCTCCTTCGCCATCGCTATCTGTATTAAAGAAGAAAAAAAAGCATTTGTTTTTACGTCGTTTTTGGACAGACAAGGACGACCTGGCACTGCACTCAAGATTTTTTATAACTTACTTCAAAAGTGTCATGTACAGATATCAGTATACCAATTTCTACACCTAGGTGGAGTGAGAAAAATCGTGTAAAGTGTCTTTCCCAAGGGCACAACATCGTATCGGTGGCGTCAGGGGATTCGAACCCGGGAACGCTAGGTTCTGGGACAAAGCCCCTTTTCGTTACGCCACACGACCCCACAAAAAAAACACATTGATACGTGATTATCTGATATCCTTTTTTTTTACACAATGAATAAGAAGAACTTTCTTTAATATTTTTACAATGAAAGAAAAGAAACATCCTTCCAAAGTTTGTATATTCTCAGTCGTATCTATGTAAACGCCAATCCTGAGTTAAAAATAATAAAAAAAAATAAGCTAGAGTTTGGCAATTTATACCTCCATGAGATGTTTTAAAAAATTCGAAAATACTATGTAAATGACTTACAAATTTACATAACCTATTGATGGTAATGTTAACCTTCAACTAACTTGCACATGTCAAGTACGAGTACAAGTATATCATAAATCACTTAGATGTTTTGCCATTTTTGTATCAAATATGTAAAGCAGTTCCTTATTTGCATCTTTGGTATTCCTCACACCCAACCAATACACCAAAGATGAAATTAAGCCATTTACCAATACGTATACGCGTTCTTAAGTTGACCAAATGACACACAGCCAAACACTGCCTACAATATAACCTACATAACTTTTTATCATAGAGGTAGTTATACCATATCTTTAGTTATCAATGTGTACGTTTGGAATATTTAAAAAGAATTGACATTAAACGTATACGAATGTATAAAGACCAGATCAGAAAATATACTCCACCATGGCTCTCGTGTCAACCACGGAGGTACACGAATACCCGTATCAGAGGTTCCCAGATATCACAAGAAGTATTTGATATATTTTGGTTTCTTGTTATTAATCTTTAATAACTTTACGCCGCTTTACCTCTGTAGTTCTAATAATTTTATCTTATTTGCAACGTTATTCACAAGCTTCGATACCTGTTCTGCGCTTCTTCCTTTGATGTTCCTTATGAACCTGTAAGTCTTCGTAGTACGTCACATACGTTTGTAGATACCACAGCAGATTCTCAGGGGCAAATCCACCCATGAAATGAATATCCCCCTAGGATATAAACAAAAATGAAAAATATAGTCTCGCTGAGTGATTCTAAACCATACTAAGGTCTTACGGCATTGGTTAAGGTCGTACATATTCGTCTTAATTCTTTCAATTTATTCTCATAGAAGGAGAATTCGTATGGATAAAGATAACTAATCTTTGACAAATTGACACTGATGCTAGCAGACGTCTTGTTTATTTGATGATATGTACCAAAGGACGACCATATAGATATGACGTCAAAGCAGCTGTGATTTGAATGGATTTACATATACGCACATGTCCATTAGATTGGATGGCAACCGCAGGCAGCTCAACTTCCCGCGTCATATTCACATCGAGTGCTCGTAATCTCGACTTGGAGATCTTGTCACTGTAGTATGAAACGGCGATACTCACATTACAAAACACTCACGAATGGGTTTACATAAAATGAATTGCGTGTTTTGTCATTAAACGCAACAGTAACACATATGACAAGACCCCATATTTCTTATATCAGTTATAATTATGATTCAATCCGACAAAGAGATAAGAGAGTGAGAGAGTGGCAGAGAGGAAAAAAACTAAATGAATAAAGAATTAAGAAACGGAGAGAGAAATCAAGAAAGAGAGAACGGGGTTCAAGAAAGAAAAGAAAAATGACAAAGTGCTGAAAAGGAATGAATAGTAAAATTGGAGTGGCTGTTATGAGTGACCGGTAAAGCAAAGACACACACTGAGAGGTATCTAGTCCCCCAACACTTTTAAACGACTTTAAATACGTGTTACATTTCATTGTACATGTACCTCATTATTGTCGTATTGTAGATGTCCAAACATGTATTTCTTGATAATAAGAATTGGCTGTCATAAATCAAGTATAGAAACGGGGAGATTTAAGAAACTTCCTATCGACCAGAGGCTTTGTCCATTTTGTCCAGAGGTAGTTGAAAATATATCACTTTTTGATTGTATGTCCCAAATATTTTGATGTACGTTTTTCACTATACTCAATGCTATCGTCGGATTTACCAGGATTTATCTCAATGGACTTGAATAGCAAATTTAAGTACATAATGACATGCATGGTATACATTTGGAAGTATATAAAAAAAATGTCTAGACGTTAGAGACTCCTCCAATGATTGTAAAATCCCATTGTCACCCCATACTAATACACCATATTGTATAAGATAGACTTATTAGCCTAATAGAATGTTATCTATGTACCAGTGAATGCTATACTTTGTACCTGGTACATTGTTGTACAATAAAGTTATGTATTATGTATAATCTTTATCATTGTATGCTCTCACCTAAATTGGAGGAAATAAAGAATTGAAAGGAAATACCTACAGGTTAGTGAGCATCACGGCGGCAGTACCACGGAAAGACTTCCCTAAAGCCGCAGCCACTTCGGTAGCTTCCGACTTCTTGACTGTGTTCGTGAAGACGTATATAACATGTAGACCCAGGGTCCTGCAAGTTGTCAGGTCTTGGTCCGAAAATGTAATCTGGACACGAACAGCAGTTTATTTAGATCATAAACAATCCTACACTAAAAAAATATCAAGATTACTATCCGGAGAACGGGTAAAAAGAAAACACATTGTAATGTTTACGAATACAACGGTCTTAAGCTTAGGAACTTACGGGCTGTCGATCTAACCATGAAGGATTCTTGGGTGCCTAAATCATATCATAATGAAAACGGTTTTGTTCCAAACTATTGCTTTGTTCTAGTCCTACAACTAATGCATTTCCTTTTTCGAAGCTTACGGAAAGTGATTTAGAACTATTGATGAAAGAGAAGGCTCCAATCAGTCAATTCTTTAGACAAGTCCTACAAGCTTGGCTCAAGTTCCAGCTACGTCCTCCAAAGAGTGCACTTGAAGTCAAACAGCAGCTCCTCTGCCTAAATTCGGAAATTCGTGTTTTGAGAAAACCATGCTTTTCATCGTCTCTCTACAACAGAAGGGTTCTTTTGGTGAACGAAATAATATACTTATAATAAGCTTTTTTTGTACAAAAACAGATCTAAGAATCCCTACAACACAGCAATCAGAGATGACAAACACCACCGTTGTTGCTCCCAGTCCCACACCAACCTCCCAGTCCCGCACGAACGCACACACACGCACACATACACACATACATTGAACACACACACGCGCGCGCACAAAAAACTCACATACATGTATACACGCACACACACAGAGACAGATAAGATAAGACAATACTTTGCCCCTATGGAGTAAAAACAAAGCGTGCAAAATACGAAGAAATAGTGACAATGAAGAAAATCTAATTACTAACGTTATACATACAGTATATACAGAAGACGTACCACGGTTGGGAGTTTCATTGCCCTCAGAAAGTTTACGAGACCGTCGGACCGCAGCAAACCGCGATAGGCAGTTCTTCGACACGTTTTGCTGCCGTCTTTTTCCTCCGCGCAGTGTAGATACCAGGCTGTCGGCATACTCGGAGTTCTGCCGCCACTTTACAGGCACAGGGAAATAAACATGTGGCAAATACAAACATTTCTTGGCCACAATTAGACCAAGTCGACTGGATTATGTGGATAACATCCTCTGGGAAACCCAAAACTGATGCGAGCGTGCAAAAAAAAAAATTGGCAAAAAAGCGTTGCCTTCAGTCAGGAAGGTTTGCATTTGTGCCCGTTTCCCGATATTTTCCCCAATTATTTTGCAGCTGCTTTGTACGATTTACGGTATGGTCGAGAACTTTAATTTTTTTTGGACACGGACACAGATTGATGCGCGCGCGGATGTCATCCATGTAATCGACTCAACATCGCCTTGCAGCGACAGAAAATATACATCAGTACTGGTGTAAGGGCCCTGCCACACTTTTGTGTACATGCAAGTCCGCATGAGTTGCCTATTAGCAAGTTTTTGTTTTAGGTTACGTTTGCAGCCGAAGAAGTCATTTATTAGGTTCGATAACTAGGCTGCACATTGGTGGGTCAAGTAGAAAACAACTTTTCCCCTGCAAACTTTACATAATTAAAACCAAACAAATGTTCATACGCAACTCATACGCACTTGAATATACGCACAAGTATGACAGGGCCTTAAGGCACTACTCGATCCAAAGACATACGCATAGGTCTATTCAAGATATCTACAGCTGTTCAACTTGGCAACCAGTCATATTCTTTCTTACTTTGGTCGAGCTCCCAGTCATACATGTGTCTGATTACTTTGTAAAATACAAGAAATTTGAATCAACTTTTATAAGAAGATAATTTTCTAAATAGTGAGGACACAGACTAGTCTAAGAGAAAGTGCATAAAGGGAAACTCGACTCAAATTCTTCAATCCACCATAAGCAGAAAACCCTATGACAAGGAACATCTGGTGAACAAAGACCATACCCGAGAACACGGGAGAGTTTTTCTTTCGTTGTCACGACAAACAAGTATTGTTTCCGGTAATCCATGGCAAATTCCAGGAAGACTCTGTGCTCTGAAAAGTATTCAAATTGTTGAGGACCAATCAATAAATCTAATGTTGATTTTCTTGACTCATTTAAGATCAATACCATCGATTACCTTATGCTGAATTCTTTACATTTGATGTTAGACGTTTTGAGCTCATATTCGTAGATATCTTTAGCTTGTATTAGAGAAAAATGAATCAGTAAAGTTGTGTATATGCACTGTGAGACTGATAAAAGAGATAATACATTATACATAATTTAGAATGACAGGGGGAGACAGAAGTGGAGACACATTTTACTCGGTTTTATGGCAGTTGCAGTTGTAAAATCTGAATTGACGTTTGTTTACTTCCCTCAATAACAGTGTCCTCTACGATTTTACAGTGTGAGTCCCTATAACATTTTCTTGCTGTTTTACACAGGTAGGCAACGCCACCATGCGGATCCTGATCACATGACACGGTGATAAGACCATTCATAGGACAGTCATCTTTTCTTTAACAACATGATAATAATATCAGTTTATTACACCCGGATTTAATAAACCAGGGATGAAACCCAGGGATTCTATCATAGATAGAATAACAATAGGTCCACGCCATGCGCCAGGATATGGTTTTGTTATAATGTGACGTTTGGTTTTTTTTTTTAATACAAAAAATATCTTAGATACCGAATGGCTTGTCGTCCAACTGATAACTGACGATGATGTCCTGGTGCCCAGCACTGCGCCTCTGAAGCTCTATAAGCTTCTTCTCTGTTTTAATTCGCTTCAATGATTTGCCTAATAGAACCCTGAAAATGATGACGTCGCGTTAGATCACTTGATGTGTATATGTATATGCTATGAGCGTCCATGTGTCACAGCGTATAATGTCTGATTTATTCCATAGGCTAGTATAAATGATAAGGAACATTTTTTTTAAATCGAAAGAGGACATTTAAATGTAAAATAAACATACGAAGCCCCGTGATTATGTGATACAGTTAAGTCGTAGAAATGTTTAATGATTGTAACGTACTGAAGAATCCTGCCAATCAGAACGTCTGCTTCGGTGATCTCGCTGATTGGTACCACATCTTTCACTGAACCTTGACTGTACACAAAACAAGATGGATCATGACTTGTGGTGTGAGTATGTGTGTATTTCTGTGTGTCTATGTGTGTGTTAGTGTTAGTGCCAGTGCCTGTGCTTGTGTTTTAACATTAATTGAGCAAAATAAGTGAAGATAGCAAACCCCCACCTCCCCCTAAGGGGCTTGTTCTGGAATTGAAGGGGCATGTTTGTCAAAAACTTTCAAAGCGGATGAATGAAGAAAGATGGGACGGGTTTTTATGATTTTCATGATGTGGGTAGCTTACACAAAGATGTTCATGATTTTGACATGAAAATCATCCAAAATAGAACTAACTCTGCTTAAATGAGAAGAAAATTCTAAAATACTATAGTGTTTGCCATGTGTTAGGGGTGAACAATATTTTCGCGGACTCACACAGAAATATAGTCTGTGTGCCATCCTAGATTACTACCGGGGCTCCTGCGTTCGCAACCCTTAAAAACTATTTTAAGATCAGTAGTGGATCCGGATTCGGATCAAAAGACGGAAAATTTGTAATCCCTCCATTAAGTTGGCTTGAGAATGATTTCTACGATTTTTCCCAACTGTCAAGCTACGATAACCAACGCGCTGCACACAGCAATGGTTCTTTGGCCACATGCAATCCAAATATCCTAAGTTTCCCCAGGCAACGTTCTACAGTTGTGTTGCGTACCGTGTACCGGTACTGTACCCTGTAAATCGATTAAGTACAGGTCAAAATACTGGATCATGAAGTACCGGTACTGTACCGATATAAATCTACACCAAGTCTATCCTTATTTTGTGACTGATCTCCTGAACTCATAGCCTCATGCAACACCAAACATGACCAAAGTGACACATTGGACTAGCGTTATTCATATGCGACAGATCATTCAGGAGGGCCGGGAGTTTTGATAGCAAGGCCAAGAGAGTTTGGCGGTAGGAACCTAGCTATATCCTTTGAATAAAGATGCTGACAAGTTGTAAACAGCTTATCAATGTTTCTGTCATTATTGAAGAAGTTCAGAAGAATAGATAGATAGAATAGTTAATTTGTAAAATTGTTTAGGTACAGGTACAGGTCCGGACCTGAACCTAATCCTCTGTACCGGTTCCTGTGCCTGTACCTGGTGTTACGTTTGGGTACGCAGCATTATTTTACAGCCAGGAGAACAATAATCCAATGTAACGTGTTTTCCCTACCTGACAATGTAAACAAAATGGTGTGATTTTTTAGCGCTGCAGTGAGGTATAGCCGGATCTTTGGTACAATTCACCTGAGGGCACAAAATGCAATCAATGATTTTACAATTAAAAAGCGCGCGCATATATAAACAGACATATCCATATATAAAAAAACTGCTTAACGTTCAATGATATGTGTTCGTTACAGTATAATGGAAATCATCCATATTCAGTATAATGAAAATCAGCCATTAACACAAAGAGTGATATAATAAAACTGATTATTATAAAATTTGTAAAAGAAAAACGTATACCGGAAAACTGAGTAGACATATTATCATATTGCTTAGTAAAAGATTCATAAAAAAATGATAACATTTGTGGATAAGTACCAATTTCAACAGTAATGATGCACATCGATCGGTCTTGTAAAACAAATAAGGGTCACATTTTTAAAATATACATATTCAGACTGAGATAAAGTCTGTCTTTTTAGGTACTAGCTAGGTTGGAGTTAGGTTAAACGACCAAAGTGTCAACCCTTTCCATTAAGGCGGTCAGACAATAGATCGACACAGGCTCTATTTATTAGTTCAAACTAATTTCACTAGCAAAGGGATGTTTTTAATTTTGTGTGCTTTGTTGTCTTTCAAGTCGTACTGTTATATCAGATTGTATTCATTATAAATTCATATTTTTGTTGCGTCTAGATAACCCTTGTATAAGAAACATGATCTGTTCATACATCTACACATGTACAAAGAAGCGAGAAGAAGTTGACTTTACTAGATTAGCTTAGCTTATCCTTTTCTTCTACCATGTATGTTTACACAATGTACTGTACATATTTCACTGTATATGTCACTTAGATGTTAGTTAGGTTTGTGTTAAACGACCTGTATCTAGCCCCTCGGGGCACGAACATACAATAAAGGTCTTTAATCATCATCATCATTATAAATGGGTCATACAAATCGTATGTCAGTCGTCGAGTGGAGAGGGGTTATATTCATTCGTACAACTGTATGACGTCATAGAGAAGTTTACTAGGCAAATAGTAAGGACAACCTCACGCCAACCGTACACACCCACACCACTCACTCTAGACCTCACGCTAGTCGGCGTGGGCTCGAATAAAGGCGCAGAAGGCCCACTTTCAATTTTGGTACCCTTGGTAAAAGTAGGTATTAAAGGGCTTTACTTTTGGATCTGTTAGTATTTTGGAGCTGGATGTTACAGGTTAGGGTTTTTACATTCCTATTGTGTTGAAAAATCAGACTTCCATACATGTTTGTGGTGTATGTGGGCTGTAGAAGTTTGGTGTTTTGGTGTGATTATCAGGTTATGAAGAGGGGCCAGAGGTCAATTCTTGGAGACATGGCTGAATACGTACGGTTTGTGCCGATTAAAAAGTTGATATTATGCTCTGAATTGAAACTTTTGAGGTCAGACATCCCTGCCAATGTAAGTTTTTCATGGACAAAAATTCAAGTAGGTGACTTTTGACAGTCTTTCTCTTACATGATTACCACGTATTAGATAGCAGGTCTGGATTACTGTCTTGTGGCCTCTTAGCTGGAGATGTGGCGTGAGTGTGTGTACGGTTGGCTTAAGGTTGTCCTTAGACAGTCACAGACAGAAGCTTACCTTTGCAAACTGAGCGGTCTGTCTCAACTTCTGTTCCCTTTTCGCTGCGTCAAAATGTCTGAGGGCGGTCCCCAGATGGCTCAAGTCTGGTGGAAAATCGGTTGAAAGGGTTACACTTCTTTGTTCTTTAGCAGAAGCACAGTTTCATTCCTTTTGGTGTTAGTTTGAAATACAACGTTTCGCTCACACGATCCGAGCGCCTGTGAAATAAAAACTGCCAGTTTCCTGTAACTTGTGTTAACCAAAGCAATATAAGGGCAAAAAAAAATGAAAATGAAAAAAAAAATACTGAAATCGTTATGGTAGTGATATTTGCTAAAACACTTGCGTAATAACATACTTTGAGCATTTCAAAACCGCTTAGTTTCCCGAGCCTACAAAACACCCCGCGACGATTTCCATTTTTGCATCATGCATGTCTCTATACATTTGTGATAGTGTTGTTTGAAGTCATCATGTCATCTTTCAAAATTTCCAATTTTCCAATTTTGGGCCCTAATATTGTTTTGGGTTCCTTTAACATGAACGTGGAGGGGGGCTACTGGGAGGACAGACAGAATATTTCAGCAGCAAAGGAAATTTGTGGTCGTTTCTTTACACTGGAAGGTAAATGTGCTTACTTTTGGATAAAAGTTTTGACACATGGTATTCTGTTCCATGTCCATTTTCTCCTCACTTTTCTACAATCTATGGCACTTTCAACAGAAATATATCGTTCAACAGGAAAGGTTCCCAAAGCAAACTATCTAATTCAGAAAAACGTAGAAATGATACTTAGAATACGAATCATATAAAGCATATAGTATACTATTTATCATAGTATAGCAAATTATAGTATAGGCTAGTCTAGTAATTCGTATAATATAGTACAGTATAGTATAGCATAGCATCTCATAACATAACATAACATAGCAGATTAGAGCAGAGCATAGTATAGTATAATATAGTATAGTATAATATAGTATAGTATAGTGTACGTAGAATAGTATAGTATAGTATAGTATAGTATAGTATAGTATAATATAGTATAGAAAGTAATAGATTGACATCCGCCTTATCCGCCAAGGTATGTCTATGAGAACACCACTATTGTACAATATCGCTGAGTTATACATAAGATTCTCTGATAAGTACTATAATTGTTACATCATAAGATGATCTCTAATAATCAGTGCATTGTTTGACGCGCCGTATCCGTGTTGATGAAACTGGTCGACTGAAAATAACAAACACGGCTATTTTGATAAGGATTCAGTGATAGAACTGTCGAAGCCACTATAGAAACGATACAGTGACTGCAGGTACATTGAAGGGTGTATGAAACGTAGATTATAGGTGCGAACAGGTAACTAGAAATGTCTGATTGTGCCGTTCTTCCTAGTAGCAATAGTGTTTCTGAACCCTTGCAGTTTTGTCTTTGTTTTATCTAATGTTTATTCATTAGAGAGAAGATCCGGGATAAACAATACTGACGTGGCCGTGTTCTTGTTTAATGTTAATGATAGTTAAAGATATCCCTCTAGCTTTAATCCAAAGGCCTGCTGGTGTTTCTTTACTAAACGAATTGGAGTCGACTCAAGCAGTGCGACCCCTGCATTCGTTCGGAATATCTTTGCATTGATTATAACAATGTCGTGATCAGTAGTTAAGTACTCAAATGTTATAAACTGGAGATACGATTTAATATGTAGGAACCCATCAAAGAGTTTTATAAAAGCCAACTATGATCCCTTTGCAGAACATGATAACATCCGAGTCGACATAATAACACAACCACATACCTCTCTTATAAAAGTAAACCACGCTGATTTTTCTGGAAGACCCCACGAAAGACGCGAAAGCGTGGGTCGGGATTGAGTTGGCCATTCTCAGTTCCACGGAGTCCAGTGCGTCAAAGGCATCCAGACTCAGACGTTCTGGTCGGGTCAGAGAGAACTGCGTGAAGCATAGACAGGCCACGAGAGCTGAGGACACCACCAAACCCGCCATGATCCACAACAGGTCCGTTCTCTTACTTCCGCGTCTGCGCGAACGCGATGCGCATTTACAGTTCCGGTCTTGCAGTTCCGGTCTTGCTGACAGGTAACAAGTATAATAAATCACTGGTGACGCTAGCATATTGACGGAAATAGCTACACAGATTAGGGCTTAAGCCATGGTACAAAGTTCAAGATCTATTTTCTTTGAAAAAATATCGTGCCAAACATGAAAAGGCAGGCTTCCGGGTATATCAGGTTGAGGAAGGAAGGAAGGAAGGAAGGAAGGAAGGAAGGAAGGAAGGAAGGAAGGAAGGAAGGAAGGAAGGAAGGAAGGAAGGAAGGAAGGAAGGAAGGAAGGAAGGAAGGAAGGAAGGAAGGAAGGAAGGAAGGAAGGAAGGAAGGAAGGAAGGAAGGAAGGAAGGAAGGAAGGAAGGAAGGAAGGAAGGAAGGAAGGAAGGAAGGAAGGAAGGAAGGAAGGAAGGAAGGAAGGAAGGAAGGAAGGAAGGAAGGAAGGACCGATGAAAGCAAAATTTTTATCTCGCTAGGTTTGCATAATCAACATTTATCGATAATCCTCTCTCAGATACATATGTCACGTGTTTGATAGTCCTATAATGAATGCAGCAGATTTATCAACATTCCTCTTTAATTATGCAAATCAGCTCCCGATTCGCATAATTAGCATATGATTTGGTCAATCATTACTAAAGCAATCGTATACCACATGTCATGAAGATCCTTTTCGGTGCCAGGTGCATGGCGCATGATGCTTCAGAAAGTTCCTCCATCTCGACAGGTCTGCTGCCATACTGGGAGCCTCATCTAGGGAGAAGACTCTTCTCCTCAATTCTCTTTCCACGGTTAACTAAGATGTGGCATACGGGAGTCCGTCTGTCTTTGGTATAGTATAAGTTAATTTCTAAATCGCGGAGCGTCCACAGCGCAGCAAACTACTTTTCAATAGGACGACACCTTAGTGCTAACTCTTGCAGTTTGTGTTAACATTGCTAGGCTACGCTTTTGATCCATGAACAAGGCGGTGCGTCTGTACGTCTGCCAGTGCCAGGGTCGCCTTTCGATCTTTTCCCTGAGGTGTCCATCTTAGCACAGTTCTCGGTAAACTATGATGTGGCATACGCCAGATGTGGCCTAGCCACCTCCATCTGCGTGCCTCTATTTCTTTGTCGACTGGGACGAGACCTGTGATTTGGTGCAAGGTTTTGCTTGATATGATGTTTGGCCAGAATATTCTAAGAATACTGCGCAAGTACTTGTTCTCTCTCTCTCTCTCTCTCTCTCTCTCTCTCTCTCTCTCTCTCTCTCTCTCTCTCTCTCTCTCTCTCTCTCTCTCTCTCTCTCTCTCTCTCTCTCTCTCTCTCTCTCTCTCTCTCTCTCTCTCTCTCTCTCTAATTAGACAATGAGAAACAAAGAAAGCAAAGAACAACTTTTGTCATAGGTGACATATATAGCACCTTTATGTTCAGGGCTCAAGAGCGTCGCCTGGCAATTCTCAATGGAACTGCAATATTATCTAACGTCAACGGCGCTTTAGTCTCATCGCCAAAAGCGATCTCAGATGGAATCTCAGATGATAAGGGATCTACCGTGTAGTTTTCACGATGTAGGTCCCCTGGTCACACCACGGGAGTCCGTCTGTACTTGGTATAGTATAAATCTATTTCAACATCGCGGAACGTCCGCAGCAAAGTACTTTTCAACAGGACGAACTCTTGCAGTTCATGTTAACATTGCTAGGCGACGCCTCAGGGGCGGAGCCTATAGTATAGTGCTGCCATTGGATAACCAAAAATTCTAGAAATTCCGCTAATGCATTCCCTAGGGAATTAGTTTTTGGCAACAAATTGAGGGTATGGAGAAGATGATATCGCAGAAGAACTCTACAGCTTGGTGTATTGAAAAAATCTAGATTTAGAAAAAGCGCTACATTTTACACACTATTACAGCTGTTCATCGACGTTTGATGTTGAAATATAAAGCTTTCTAAATGTTGCCATCCACTCAATAGTCAACCCCCTTTGAGAACTTTTTTGATAGCTCCATTTAAGAGCAGACGAATTTTGTAAAGTATATTCAGGAAACGGTTGGGACCGGCACTGCAGAAAAGGCCCTGATAGTGACAGTCAAGGGTCATATCTTTGGAAGCCGCAAATACTTGTGCAGCGCTTACTCGGAATCTTCCAGTTTCACTATAAAAACTACGCTAAAAACCTACACCCCGCTACCATTTTGAAATTATCACGTCCTTTATTTTGATACCCACAGTATCTAAAACATACTGAAAACACATTTGATGCGTTTCCTTTACATTGAAAAACTTTATTTGTGCTCCATTCCTCTTAGATTTTTTAGACCATTCTTAACACAATCGTATTGTTTGGTGAAACGCCTTCGTTTCAATGCAGAAGATAATTTGCTTTCTCATGGGCCCGAACTTAGTCGCAGTGGTGGAAAATTCAGTTTCCATAATTGACCGTTGTAGAGTCTTGCCAGAACCCATTATATAAATTGCAAACATGAAATAGCAAGCTAAAAAATACAAATTTTGTGAAGTATATTCATCGAGCGGTTGGGGCCGCCACTGCAGAAAAGGCTCTGACAGTGTGAAACTATGAACAGTGACTGTCAACGGTCATATCTTTACAGGCCCCAAGCACTTATGCAACGCTCACCCGGAATCATTCGAATCCTCTGAAAATTTGTCTTCGCCGTAGGCAGAAGGATATAATCATATGTTTTGGTCGGGGTTTTTGGGGTGATGGGGTTGATGTCATGGACGGATGTTGGTCATTTTTGGTAGGTAAGTTTCTGTTGGGGAGTCAAAGGTCAAGGTCGAAGATGGGTCTTCTGCGGGGTCTCATACTTGTGGCCTTTGGAAGTTGACAGTAAACATAGTTGAATATAAATTATGCAAATGTAGTCCTAATTTGTTATTGATACATGTCTATTATCAATCATTGAATGTCGAAAACAAATTTTTAGTTCTGCGGAGCACAAGAGAGACCTCCAAACCCTGTATTGTTTTATGTACTCAGATACTGATAAAAGAGGCACATTTTATGAAGAGACTTTATAGTCCATATCTAATATGATCCTGCATAAGAGGCACTAAAAATACGAAGTAGCTAGTCAGTAGTACAGAAAATACCTATCTGCTAATCTTGCATAATTCCTAGGTCTTTGGTCAACTCATAGTTTCCGGCTACCTCAATCGAAGCATTCGCTTATTTTCAGTCCGTACACATCTGACCTCGACTTGTTTCGAAAGTAAAATGAATGCAGATGATCCGACATCGGCTATTGTTTGTTGCTTAGGCCACAGCAAGTAGATTTTATGAATGACATCCTCCGCAGACTCCAAAATTAATGAGATAGGGCGAGGCAAAAAAAACAAGATTCCTATATTTTCACATTTTTAGATCATAAATCTTGTTAAACAAGAATTGAGGCCACGAAATATGATATCGTGACAAACAGGTCTTTTATTGCTGTATTCAACCAATGAGGTTTCATATAAAATATAAAACCTCCTTGATTCAACAGTAAACATGTCCTTGTAGATGTGTATCCACTCAATAGACTAACTACAACAAATGCAAAAAAGAGCTTCATCATCTGACGCAACTACACTGGGTATTCATATGTGATGAAACACCTTGTGTATACAGCTCAATTAACTAGACACCCCCCCCCCTCCCATTATTTGTATAATGTCCTTGCTAGAACAAATGCAGAAAACAGCTTGTTATTATACCATCATGGGCAGGAACCACACTGGGTATTCATATGCAATGAAACACCTTAGACTGACAACGTTTACGACATCTTTGCCCATTTTTGGCATGTTGACCACCGTCGGAGGGCAATGAAATTTCTTGTTTTTTATTTCGAAATCAGGCGAAAATTAATGAGCGCGCTGATGTCATCCATAAAAATTACTTGCTGTGGCCTTATTTGTGCACACATATAGATAATTGAAAACAAAATGATGGACATCCCCCCCAAACTAGACAACTAAACAAAAGAAATAAATTGAAAGTATACCATAGCTTATCTATATGAATCAAGAGTTAGGCAGTAGTAGTGGGCAACCTCAAACCAACCGTACACACTCACACCACATCTTCAGAGAAGAGGCTGTAGCCGCGTATAGTTCCCGTTTAGAACTTTATTCGAGCCCACACCGACATGTTTCGCCTGTGTGTGGCTTTCTCAAGGATCAGAGCTCGAATGAGCACAAGTACAGTGTGTTCTGGCTTTAAAAGGCCATTAGTGCAAGATGCCCTAGGTGGCTTAACCAATCACATTACAGCAAATATCTTGGTAGTGCACTCTGTTTTTCTACAGTTCTAAGTGCACTGACTACATGACCTCACTTGACCTCTATCAGTATGACTTCATCTATTGTTCTAGAACAATTACAATTGTCACAAAGGTCAATACATGTAAACAAAGAATAGAGTCCGTGTGGCTTCTAGCCTGTCTCTGCCTTTGCAACGGCTGTCTCTGGCGCTGGCGTCGTAGGAAGCTCTGGCGTATCTGCGCTGCAGGCTTTGGGCAACAGTGGCGGCGTCTTCAGACTCTCTTCTCTCGCTGTAGCAGTCTTGGACTGTGATGGTGGGGCAGTCTGCTTGTGCTCTTCTGGCGGCGGATGTTCTTCCAGCTTCTTCTCTTGATGAAGGTTCTTGGGCTGGTGTACAGGATCTCCTCTGGGTCCGGGGCTCCAGAGCGATTCACCGGCGAAGTCGACTCCAATGTGAAACACTTGAAAAAGCTGTAACGCGAAACCGGTCGTGGTACTAGACTGAATAAAAGTCCTACACAGGAACTACGCGGCTTCAGATGTCTTACTGAGGAACGACTGCGGTGAGAAAAGATGTCGGTTAGCTTGAGGAATGAATCCACTCTACTATATACTATATGAATCAAGAGTTAGTTACACAATGTGAAAACAAATGAGAGTATTTGTGATACTTTATTAGTGATACTTAAAAATGCCAATCTTAGGCAAGCCTAGGCTACTCTTCACTCATTGTTAGCGATTAACCCAACATTGAATGCTATGTTTGAAGAATTCATGCCGTTGGCTGACTTTCGTGTAGTCCCCTCCTTCATTACGGAATTTCTTGTACTCCGCTGGTTTATCGCTGACGTGGTCAATTCTCACGTGATCACACGATGCAACTCGCAGTCTGCCGATCGCTGCCATGAAAAATTCTGTCAGCAAGAAAAAAAAACAACTTAGGTTATGTTAGATATGTTTCTGAAGAAAACCAATCGGTTTCCCATTAACAAAAGCTAACTTTTATAACAAGAGTTCGGAGACCTTATCTCTCCATGAACTATTCTGTTTAAGCAAATGACTGAATAACGGCACTTTTGCATTTACTATGCAAATTAGGAATCTATTTGCCTAGTTGGCATCTGTTAATGTTCCACCTGCCATACACTGCATATGTTATATGTACGTATCTAAGTCCTGTGATGGAAACACTGCAAATATTGATTCTCCTCATTTGTTATGCAAATTAGGTCCCAATTTGCATGATCTTCTCTTCCTACATTTCTGTCTGAGCTACCTGGATACTAAATATCATGGGAATCCGTCTTTCCCGTGCGTGAATGATGAATAATTGTGGTCCAGGTACGCAATCACCACGATAGGCAAAAGAACTCGAGCTGATGACTCAAATGTGCTATAAGAACCGATGTTGTCTCTTACGTGTGTGTGCGCTTCGTGTGTACACAGGGTCAAAGCCGACGGCACGGACACTGTCAGTCCTTGCGAGGAAGAAGTTGGTGACCCTGGTGGACAGACGACACTGCGGGAATCCCGGCACCGGGCCCCAGTGGTGGAGATCATGGATACGCAGACAGTCGCCATTCTCATCACCGGGGACGATGTCCATCTTCGTGTATCTTATCCCAGTACGTCCCACAGTGCCAGCAACCTGAAAAAAAGAAATAAGCCTTCAATATTTGCCCTCAGTTTGAACTTTTAGACCTTTAAAGGAACCTTTACATCGGATAGAGGGCACAGTTGGGACGACCTTACTAACATTGTAGCAGCAACACCTAGCTGTAGTGCAAAGTAGGACCAGTCCTGACGGTCGTCTAAACTTGGGCTCTTGTATATAATAAGTTTAATAATAAGTTTATTGCAAATAAACATATATGTTTAATAATAAGTTTTTTTGCAAATAAATATATTTGTGGTCAATAAAGAGCACATCTACTAACCTGATGAAATTATTCACTGAGACAACTTATAAAGATCAAAGTATTTTAAAATTGATTACAAAGTGAATTCTTATTTCCTAATTTGCAAGACGTACACTTGATTTCATGTCTAAATGTTACTGTTGATGCTCCTGGACTTTAAACAAGTCCCGAACAACAAACGTTGGAGTAGTGAAGAGGCGGCCGAGAGGCGGAATAGAGGACAAATTGCACTTGACCTTGGAAAGTCTAAGATTACAGTGATAATTAGTGGTCTCCTGCACTCGTATAATACTGTACGTGTCTTTGCGAAGTTGTTTAGTAAAACTTTATAAAAACTTCTCCGAACCATTATCCCCATTAGATGTCAGAGAAGACATGCTTATCGAAATGTAAATGTAGAACTCTGAAACCATGTAAAACCCAACACTGCTTGTGGAGTGTATGCATACTTCAATGTATAACTGTTGACCACTTCTACTTTGCAAACTGATCATACACTTGTGAATTTGGCCTAAAGATGCAAAATATTACTGCAAAATATTCTAACAAGAAGGGGATAGTCAGTTTTAAGTATTGATTGATATCAGAGGGACGAACAATCTCTTTATACTTACCAAGTCCAGCTTGGTGTTCTCAAGGACTTCCAAAAGGTTTTCTAATTTCGTTTCTGGCACAAAAACGAAGTCGTCGTCTACCCATAGTAGGTAGGGTGTGGTGACCTGTGACACGGCCAAATTCCTGCCGGCAAACCATCCCTATATATGGCGAAAGTGGAAATTTGTATTTTGCATTCTATTCTATCTCCGTTAGAGTACATTGTACATAGATGTATGCACGCTACTCTTCCTGGTTCTGAATACGAACATGACAAATAATCATCATCATACCTAAAATTAACACTGCCTATCATCAAACCAGAAGGGACTGACAACCATTTGTTATTAAAGGTGCCCTGAGCGATTTCAGGGGGTAAAACTTGAAATATTCTGGGGAAAGCAATTCTATTTGGTGAAATTTAGATTGATATTTACTTCCCCATATCAGCACATTTGCATCATTATTTGATACTTTGGGCGTTTAAAAAGAGCACAGAAACAAGCCACAGAAGGAGTATCTTATTCATTGGTGCCACTCAAAAATCAGCTATCTACTACTCAAACATCATGACCATAGCACTTGCACACATGCACAAAAATGACCACAAACATTTAGCGGATTTATAAACTTACCTAATGTATCATGCAAATTAGCTCCTAATTTGAATAATTAGCGTTCTATTATGTAAAGCATCTACATGCCCAAAATCATGACAATCCGTCAACCACTGCTGGAGTTCTTCCCCTGCAAAGCTAACAACAAAAACACCAACTACATTAAATTTTCCAAACAAGCCGCTAAGGAGCCTAAACTTACACCACGTACTCCATGCCCCAAGAGCTGTCAACTACTCAAAGATCATTAACCTGGCGCATCCAGAAAAGCTGACGGCAAACTTTACAGCTCCACTGCAGGACCTGCTGGAGGCCCATTATCGAACTTGACCTCCCTCTTCGAGGCTCCTAATCACCCATTATATAAATGTCATGCGTTACCATCAACTGCTGATTGAATTATGTTATCGGCATACTGAAATACTGCAATACTGAAGGAAAACAACAGGTAGACCATTTTCAAACTTGACCTCCCTTTCCACAACGGCTACTCATCTACCAAAAATCATGAAGATCTCTGTGTCTAAGTCAGTGCGATGGAACTCCCCTTTTCACAGTTGGAGCGTCATACTGTTTTCTAAAACTGCCTCCAACAAAGCACTATATCGGAAAGTTGTATTCCTTCTGTCTGTTTGAACATAATAGAAAACAAATGATTAGGAAAACGAAACTGACTGCTGCGAACGGCATAACAAAATGGTCGACGTTTTCCGCCTGCAGATCTTCCACCGGGCGACTGTCGTCTGCCACAACTACCCGGATGTTGGGGTAGAATTTCCGGATACTGGACAAAAGTTTCCGGATGGAGGCATACCTGATGAACGTTTTGGTGATGATGGTGATCTTTCGACTGATGTCGTTATCTGTGTTTAGGAAATAGAATGTATAACATATTGGCATGTTGAAATTGACATTAGAAGGGTATGTAAAATCAGATAATTGGCATCACCGTGTTTCACTTTCTTTTAGGCAAAACATGACAGGTATACTGACTCTCATTCCAAAGAATACAATAAGGATACGCAGGAAAAGTACTGGCGTGCAGATAAATCTAAAAAAGTCACATGCTACCATGGGAAACCACAAGGGTCTAGATAATAACCGTAGGATAAAAGGAGCCTTTGTCCTGTTTATTTCCCGGTCAGTTGGTCAAGAATGGACCACAGATATCCAGAGATTAATGCGCAAGGTGAACGCCAGACCCAACAACGCACATGTATCCTTACACCAAATAGATCTTCTAAACAGAGTGAATATCTACCAACCTGAGGAATTCTAGACCCTACCTTAAATAAACGTTTCCCTTTGCCCCCCAAAAGTATAGAAATTGTCACAAAAACTTTGAAGGAAAAGAGAGACAACTAAGAACTAACTTGATGGTCACAATTTTACCCCCCAAATGAGCTGCGCAACTGTCACCGATACTCAGTTAGTTTCTTCCTCCCAATTATCCATATATTCTATCACTGCTAAAGCCCCTGTCACGCCTGTGCGTATATATATACAAGCCCGCATGAGTTGCGTGTTAACATGCTTTTGGTTTAGGTTAAGCTTGCAGCCGAATAAGTTATTTCTTTGGTTTGATAACTAGACTGCCCAACGGTGGGTCAAAGTAGAAAACAACTTCCTCCCCGCAAAATTTACTTAAACCGAAAATGTTACTGGTGAACTCATGCGCATGAATATACGTACAAGTTTCGCTCAACTATTTCTTCCAAATCCTTGTCAAGCATAAGAAACCAGAGAATACTTTAAAACAGAACAAATTAAACACATGTAAAACCAATGGACATTTTTACGATACAATGAAACTGTCACAACTTGACACGTACCTGGACCGGGGTCATAGAGGAATGGAACTGTGCGAACTCGGATACGGAGAGGAACGCTGACTCTGTGATGAAGGTACCTGAAATTAACTAAAACAATGTACACGTGGTTGATCACAGTCTTGATACGGTGTGATATATCACTATTACATGGGGTTAGCAAGTAGTGGAAGATGTTACGTGAATAGTTTCATAGTTTTGATAAAAGATAGATTGTAGTGTTTTCTTCATTCACAACAGAGATATGATCGATCCAAATCAAGTTTTCAATCTTTTTTTATGTTTTCGGACTGCATTTAACCCTCATACACCCGAACGGGGTCATTTTTGACCCCAGGCGTGGATTTTGACGTGCTACTTGAACATGTTTGATCTGAAAAAAATTCCATCCTTGACTTTGCCTGTAGGCATATTTCCTTACCTCTCACAATTTTCTAGGGAGATTAGAACAATACTGTTGACATTATATAGGAAAGTCTGTGTTGATTCCTCTGGGGTCTTTTCTGACCCAAGCCAAAATCATGTGCTGTTTTTGAGACCTGCCCCCTGTAACTCTTTAACTACTTATTGTATGACCACCAAATTTTCAGGGATGATGAACATGTGAATCAATATGACAAGAACAAATTTTATGTCATAATGACGTATATACGTATGTGACGTCATTATGACGTATTTTATGTTATTCTATCCGCCATCTTGGATTTTGACCGATGACGTCATCAAATCAGCATAAAATATTAATTCTAAATCATAAAAGTTACAATGGATTACATAAGATGATAACAATGTAAGAAGATACATTTGGCGTACTAACAAAGCCTCGAAACGGCATTGTTTATCTGAAATTAGCAGATTTGGTAAAATATGCCTGTCAAAAACCTGTTGCCACCAAAAACGATGAACTTACTTTATAAATTTGAAATTTCTGTCAGGGACATTTTATGAAAAGTCACCAAGTTTGGTGGCTCTCGCGTAAGCTGTTCATTAGTTAATATGCAACATGAAATTTTGCGTGAGCTTCAAAAATCCCCTCCTGGTCTAAATAGGAAAAGCTCAAGACGTGGTCCTTCTGATCTTTTTGCATGAATTATAATAATGAACGGGAATTTTTCAAACCTTAACATGCCAAAACATTCCTCTCACATTGATAAAGCAATGTACGGATAACAATCAGCGAAAAAGGAAAAAAGGATATTTTACTGAACAAAACATTTTGGGGCCATCTTTGACCCCGTTCAGTCATTTAAGTCGCAAAAATAGTATTAACGTATATCATTGTATCGAAAATAATGCACGAGATTTGTATGTTTAGTCATATTTCAATTGTTTTTTTTTTTAAATGAACGTCGTCTCCTTGTCATGGTTTGTTCAAAAATTGCTCTTAGATGCTCAAAGTTATTCACCTTAGTTTCCACTTACTAAAAAGAATGTGATATTTTCCATCATATAGAATTATATAGATAGATACTTACTGATTTCTGTGGCATCAATGTCATACACGGTGTTGGTATACACGATAAATTGAAGTTGGCGATTCAGACGAGAGAGACTTTTGCTGCGAATGGTTAACGATTTTGTTCGCAGTCCTTCTAACTGCGCCTGCGCAACTTCCGCAACGGTGTCCAGTACGCCAAAGTCGGTCGTCTGTAGTTGAACCTGTGTGCAAGAAAATGATGTCATGATGATAAATACGATACATAAACACAAAGAATGTTGAACATGTACGAGGACTGTTCCAAAAGGGTTTTCCTGGCTTATTCTGAATGTTGTAGGCGGCAGAAATTTCACCTGTATGATCGTATTACATATCTCTATAGGTCTGTTTTAATATCTGAGACCTAATGTAGGACAGAATTATTCAAATGGGCCAACAGGAATACGAAACTTGCCAGCTAAAATCGGTGTCAAGTTTCGTTCCTCCAAGGTTAATTTATCGAAAAATAATCCATGAACACCTAGCGGAATTAGGACCCTCACACCTCATTTTAGCACCTGAAATTGTCAAGAGCTTAAAATAAAAATTGGCATTTGATCTGATGTGTTAAAACAAACACGTTATTTCAGCCTCCTACGCTAACTGCTAGTGAGTCAGGAGAAATCTATATTGTCCCTCCCTCGTATTATGTTCAAATCAACACTCCCATGTCCGTGCGGTACATCTGTATTGTATTATTGTCGTATATTTATTTACGTTAACTACTCATAATAAATAGAAAGAAGAATGATACTAGGTATGCATGTGCCGTGCGCTGTCTTTTGTTCAGCTACGCATTCCTATCTGGTTTCATGTCTAACATATTCTCATTGAAGCGCCATTCACCAATGAAGTAACAAAAGCCTTGTAACTCCCTGTCAAATCTACAGTCGTCGGATAAATAAGACCCAATATATGGCTTCATGCAACTTACTTCATATTCTTGTCGGGCAGTTTCATCTAGAACCACAAGCCCTGAAAATATACACACTGAATGATGAGTTTTACTAATTACCGAAAAACAACCGAAAACAAGAGTAAGTAGACCTCATATCTCCATGAACCATCTTGTTGATGCAAAGGACTTACACATTTACATAATATATGCTTGATCTAACTACAAGTTGCAGTATTGACAGTCCTATCATTTTCCACTTAGATGAATTATGGCGCCAGACCAAGCTGCTAGGGGGCACAACTTCTTTATTACATCACAAGCTATCTGCCACCAAAAAATCAAGACCATAGCATGCCCAGGTCAAATGATAGAAAAAAAATCAAGTTCTGCTGCAGTTCCAAGGTCACATACCAGGGGGCCCAAAATCGACCTTGAGTTTTGCCTTCACAACACCCGTCCACATACCAAACATCATTCTAATCCATCAAGAGGTTCTTGAGTTTTGCTGCTTATAGCAGTCTGGAAACACACACAGACACACCCAAAACTATATCTCCATTTTTCATAGAGATAAAACGAGTCTGAGGACCCCAAAAATCTCCATGAAATATGTTTTATGTGCCATAGTTTGCTTGTGCCTTTTTTTAGCATTATGTGTTCCACAAGTATGAAATTCCAGTTATCTACAAATATGAAATTACATTTTTTTCTCATTGATTATGCAAACTAGACCTTTATCTGCATAACTTTAATTCATCAATGTCCCTTTATTTCTCAGTTACATATGATGTATTTCTGAATTGTCGCACCATTGAATGGAGTGGGTTTATAACATTTCTCCATTAATTATGCAAATAATATTCTGGTTTGCATGATTACCATTTCATTATATCAAGTAACACTTAAGCTATCCACATAGGAGAAGCAAGTACCCTGGGATATATGTGGTTTGACCACCAGCTGTCGGGCCCCTAGGGAGTTTATGACCTACTTTTGAGCCCAACAGGTGCCAGCTTTCATAGCATGCATACAATGGACATATAGATTTTCCTGATTACTTATGCAAATTAAGTCTCAATATACGATTTTTTGATCTGAAAATGACACGACCAAATGTACGTCACGTTTAGTACGTGACGTAGATGCCTTACGTGACGTATGGCCTGTGATACGTGACGTATGGACCCGAAAACGTACGTTTCTTTATGTAGGTAATTTTGACACGGAGATTGCGGAACCATATGTACGTCACATATCCCTACGTTTTGACATACGTGACGTAGGCATGGCATACGTGACGTATTGGCCCCAAAAACGTCACGTATAGACCCAAAAAAGTGACGTTTTTTTACGTACGTAATTTTGACACGGAAATGATGCCATAAGTAGCCCAATAAGCCCCCGACAGCGATTATTTGTATAGCACAGGCTAATCAATGATAGTGCATTTGCTATATCTAATAATGGCATAACGTGCACATGAAGTTATACACTCGTGGTACCACACCTGGGAGTTCCGCGGTCCCCTCCGGGACGACCGTCAGACCACGGACGGGGTAGCTGAGCGGAGCCGCCCCGTCAACAATCATCAGGGTCTCCTTGGATGACTCGACTCTGTTAGAACGGAAACAGCTTATAAGAACTAGACGCTAAACATGATTACTTTATGATACACAGAGTAGCGTATCGTAGTCCAGTAGTTAGCGGCCCTGCCGTCTGGAAAAGACTTTGATTCCGGCTATGTCGCCCAGCCGACAACCACGCTACCGGAAATGGTCGCAGTTCTAAAGCCGGCGTCACATTGAATCTCCGGACCATACTGTTTCACTGGAGAAAGTCAGAATGCAGGACTACTTTATGAGAGGTATGAAGGAGGCCATATACATCAGGGCACTTCAGCCATCTCTTGGTGGGCGTTATGAACTCCCAGGCACATTTTACCAATTACTTACGTCACAAACAGCAAATGTGATGGCCATAACTGAACAACCAGAACTAGATAAGACTGAATTGTTAGATATGTTGAATATCATACGTAACAGAAATGGCCATGCATCAAGAAGAATAACATTAATAAGTGATCATGTCAAGCATAACTTACTGATTCTGAATGAGTACTGTCAGGAGGAGAGAGCACAGAGACACTTCCCTTTGTTCCTATGCGCGTCCTTGGTGTCAACAAAATAATTGAATGAAGACCTTTATTGTACACACATACCCACTGGGTTTAGTACAGGTCACAACAGAAAACATAACAGTTTGAAATTATGTATATATATATATTCATTACAATGATAAGCTAACTCTAATCTAATGAATTACGTTAATTTGGCCTCTTCTCGCTTCTTGGTAATATTGTAAATATACGTACAGGTGTGTTTTATAATAGAGGGTTTACCTAAAGTCATTAGAAATATGAATTGTTCCTCTTTGCAAAGATGTATAAAATGGGGAAAGCTACATTGAATAAGTTTATAAAGCGCAGCTCTCTCTTCGTTTTATAAACTACATTCTACTAAAAAGTGCTGCTCGTCTTCTATCCTATTTAAATTGCAATGTCTACATATACGTTGTTCTAGGGGAGTGCGGTTATGACGTCCGGTTTCAATGTGAATTCTGTGACAGCTGATACGGAGTTTTGTGACTGCGGTCCTATGCCGTATATTTTCGAGGCTTAGATACTTTTCTTCGTCATATGTGGACTTGAACAATCTGTAGGATCTCAGTTTGTTTCTAGCTGATCCACCTTTGTTATCATTGTGTATTTCTTTTAAGAAAGTTTGAAAGTCAATATCTTTCAAGCGTTGATTGATGGAATTAATGATTTGGGACGTATCTGTGTTTGGGGATAAAGAGCAATGCCAGATGTAGCCGAAACCGCACTCCTCTAAGGACTTCCGAACTCCTGACGCCCAACATTTGGCTCCAGTTTTGTCTAGTTCTATCTGACAAGCGAGGGCATCTAACTGAAAACTGTCGGCGGGCACTTTCAGACGAAGTCTTAAAAGATGTTTGATGGCGTTTAGGGAGGCCTCCACTTGAATGGGAAACCTCCCTAGTTCCGCCCTTGCAGCGAGGCCGCACGCCATAATTGACACCTAAGTATCAAATCATGAGCTCCACGCTGGCGCGCGGGCGTCTTCCCTTTGTTGTCGCGGTCAATACACGAGTTGACCTCAATCTGGAGGTCAATGGATTTGAATCTATCGTCAGTAGTTTGCTGGCAATATCCATACGATGAAGATATAGATAACAGAAGAACTTGACACAACGATGACGAATTTCAGTCAGTAGGTCGAGACAAGGAGGTTTAATCAAATTCACAAATACCAAAGAAACACGAGAAACACGTCATGCTTGCCATGCAAAAAAGTCCCTATTTTCTTAAAGACTGATACATCATTGAAAAGTACGTTACGAAAAATACTATAAACACGCTATGAAAAATACCATGCTACGAAGAATACCGCGATGCTACGAACATCAGAAAACACGCCATTTTAACGAGCACTCCGTCAGGACAAAATATCAGCTAAGCGAAGAGAAACTTCACATTCCTGTCATAGCAACCTAAAAATACATCTAAAAATTTATAATTCTATCGCAAGAAATTTGCATTGAAAACCGCGGGAAACGCTGGGAAGCGCATAGGGCATCAAAGGGGCGCCGCGCCGGCTGGTAAACAAAGGATCGCAGCCGGCTCTCGCGGGTGAAAACAAAAGGCACAGCGGGGCGTTTACAGCGTGCTCTCTCCTCCTGATTAAACCTCCTTGCTTATACAGAGCAAAAATAGTCATATATTATGAAACACTTGCATATGTCAAAACTAGTCCGCAATACTGCATACTGTGGTAAAATGTACACAAATGTGTCAAACATAAGAAATCAAATATTCAAACACTAAATTGTTAGTATTACAATGATAATACAAAAATTGCCATACCTTTGATTGTATTTCGTGAGTTCTTTTGACCGACGTTCGATGGTGGCGGCTCTGTCCTTTTCATCGACATCCTTCCACAGGTTATGTTTACTCTTGGAGCAATCACACCGGCTTTTATCATGCAGAAGACTGAAACACAGAACGATCAAACAATTTTGAGATAACTATCTGTGCTAAATTGAGAATATTAAGGGATATATACATTTTAGAGGTTTGAGAGAATATATTTCTGTGTTGCTGGTGGATATTCAAGCTGTTGTATTCGATTTTTTAAGTGGTAGACTAAGTTAAGGGGTGAATCGACGGAATTTCTCCCTACAAATGCACGTTGTCCTCAACATATGGGTTGTCAGGAAATCGTCTTTCTCACTGGCGTTTACAAAACCACTGCATTTTCAAGGTCACACACATTAGACGCAATATCTGATGCTATTTGCTGAAATCTCATTCCTGTTGATAATTTGTAGTATTTTTTAGCCTGAATATCAATGCAGTGTATGAAACAAGTGCTTATGTTCAGCCAAAAGACGACTAATATATGATGTGTCGACCAACTGTGGCACCCTGAACCAAAACAAACGTTTAGTTACTTTTGTACTCTGTGAATATCGCGCTAGGCAATTTCATAAGGCATATTCAACGTATTATGTATAATCATATAAATGACCAAAACATTGACTTTGTCATCGCAGAATAGAGCAACTTACAGAACTTGATTCATTCACACACCCCATTGCCTTGCTTTGTAAATGTCTCTACCCAAAGTAGATGTAATATCACCTCAGTGTCTCGTTTCTCCATGTGAAAGGAATGTTCTCGACACTTTCTGCAATCATATCCATCTTGCCGAGTTGAGAACTCGATGTACGATGGATCTCTTTCCATTGACAGTGTCCGACGAAAATCAACAAACACACGATAACCACCACACCGGCCAGCATGAGCTGTCGGAGGCTTCCCGTCCAACACTTTAAGCGAAACTTGCCAGGCCCTGTACCAGTCATGTCGACTACAGGACCAACCTTGTTGGGGAGAAGAAAAAGGGTAATAGCAGATAAAATCGAACAGCTGAAGTGAAGGGAACAAAGGAGTCGAGTCAATTTAAAAGACGAAGTTGGTAACAGCTGGCTCTTGCTTGACCAATTGAACATAGCCCATACAAAACGTCGTTCTTTGTGTACGGCGAAGAGGATACGCTTCTGATTCAAGATACCAAATAAGTGTATCTTTGAGAATAGATAACGTAAAGTTATCGATTATCGGTAAGTTTATTGAAAACGTATTTATGTTTAAAACGAGGGGAACAGAGCCAAATGTTGAACCCATGGGAAGAAATATCAGCTCTTTTAAGAAGAAAAATGCATGGTCTGTAGGTTTTTCTCCGCCTGTTTAACGCCGTGCGAGCATGTATTTATACTGAGGTCCGATGGAGAATTGTGCTAGCGTTACCCATTATCGTCCACTTCAGTCTGTCTCCTTCTAGCGCTATATTTGAAGAACATAGACCAGAAAAAATGCACATTAACTGTTCAAAGTAGTCTACAGACAAATGATAGTATAGTCACTATGTCCCGCCACATGCTTGACGCGATGGAGGAAAACGATGTTGTGCAGTGAATTTCACCGACGACGTGAGCGGCACGTGGCGTTCACGTGATAAACGCATGGCCATGATGTTTTGACGTTCAAAAATGTACCATTGGCGTGGGGCTCGCTGGGTTGTATAAAACCTTTCTAAAACTAGTAAGAGTTTTCAACCTCGAATCGCCATGAATATCAAAGAAAGGTTTAACGTTGGCTACTTTTAACAGATACAAGCTATCGTGTAAGTTAGAAAAAACATGATGAAGTACGCGGTGTCGAATTGCAGATGAAATATGCCATGCATGATGCTTCCAAACAACTTGCTGCTACTGGCTCAGGAGTTTATTCTGTTACGTCGCTGTATGTAAACATATTTCATTGTTTTGTATAAAGAAGAGTCATAACTAAGGATCGTACTTTATTGCTCACAAGAACTAGCTTTGGTAAAATACACCTCGACATGTGGACATGACCGAAAGTGGACGATAACTGGTAGTGCACGATAACTGGTAGCGTTATGTTACCTCCTGTTGTTAAAGAAAATTGAAAATTTTTATTCAGATGTACAGTAAACTGTACAGTAACGTCCGTGGTTAGGTTTAACATCGGCAGCTGGAGTTGTGACAGCTAGTGGTACGTTATTGTCTCCCTCCTTTAGAATTATGTATTATTGATTGAAACTGCTACTGGTTAGAAAAAAAGGATATCTCTCTCTTTCTATGACTATTTCAAAAACAAACTAGAGCATCTCACGCAGGGAGGCGACATAGATATAGCCTGTATAACAGCTCCGAACCTTGACCTTGAACGAGGACATCGGCAATGTCGTCTCGGGAGACAATGGGTTCTTCAGCACCAATCGTTACTATCAATATCGTCTGATTTGTTGTGATATTGTTATCACTTATTACTATAATTTTGTTATAAATTGTAATATTTATGTTATTCTTTGCTTATGTTTTTATCTCCATGAAAAAAAAACTTTTCTTTGGGATATTGTTTTGCATCGAGTTTGCTTGTGTGTTATCCTTTGTGTATGTGTGTCACCGGACGCTTAAAATCAGCATAACTGAAGAACGTGTGGATGGATTGTAATGATATTTGGTATGTGGGTAGGTGCTGGGAGGAGAAAGATCAGGGTTAATTTTGGCCCCCCTGGTATGTGTCACTAGAACTGCAATGGCGTATTTGTAAAAATATTCGAAGAGAATAACTGAAGAAAGGAATGACAGATTTTCATGTTATTTGGTACGCAGGTGGTTTGGACAGAGATGTACAAACTGGAGTGGTCATTATGCAAATTCGTACTGAATTTGCATAAGTAATGAGGAGTATCTACTTCTCTATTGTGGGTATGGGCTTTGAGGTCGCACCTGTTGGATCCATTGGTATCTTATCTAGGTTAAGTATTCTCCAGGTCCCAACAGCTGGTGGTCAAACAACAAATGGGTACACTACCAAATCTGTGTACTGGTTTCTATTATGTGGATACCCTCTGGCACATAAAACGAAAACAACCAGCAGCAACAACAAATAACAAGGGCAAATAAAACACATCATATATAAAAACAAATTTCATGGAGATTTTGGGTCTTAGGAATCTTGTTAACTGCGATGGACTCTGTGTTAATCTCTATTATTTCAGTATCGAGTTGTGCTATAATTTGATATATACTTTCTATATGCAATCAATTACTATTTTTCTCAGCATTATTATTGTCTGATCTGTTGTCATATTGTTATTGTTATCACCTACTACTATAATTATGTTATGAATTGTAAGAATTATGTTATTTTTGTTAATCTAGATTGGGGAAGACCTTGTACAAGCCATCAATGCTTTTTTGATATGTAAACATCAAATTCAAACTTACCTTGTTTCCAATCATATTGTTCCTGACTACCAGCACGCTTATAAACAATATCATTTTTTAGATATTCAGTGCACGGTCTATATCTAGTGCAAATGTCCGATAGGACATTGGCAAGGGTAATCTATTATCTAGTGGGTGCAGTTCTTCTTCAGTGCCGCATTTGGCGTTGTTAATGATGAAATCTTACTAGCTATATTAAAAATGCTATGGTTTTGTAGAATCTGCTCTAGGTTGGCTCAGAAGTGGGTGGGCCAACAGTTATCCTGGGATCAACAACTTGACAACGTTAAGTCTAAATTGGCAGGTGCACTGAATGATGTATTATAAAGGTTTCAATATGATTATGCAAGCAAGGTTACAAACAAGGATATTGTATGAGTTTATGATCCTTACCTAAATAACACAAGTTGTGGCCAGGTCAAAATATGAAAGTTCTGTATTGGCAAAAAAGCTAATATTTTATCAGATATGCAAATGATGCAGTACCTGAAAAAGTTGATGGAAGACTCAAAATCGCGATGTCCATTTTGGACCTCAAAAGATACTCTCATACCAAAATTCATACAAATCCATCAAAAGGATCTTTAGCCTAAGTGTAATACACACCAGCGTATATAGGCAACAACAGTACCCCCGTAGAAGGTGAACTCCCTCGAGGTCC